>NC_080050.1:4291143-4421143 GCF_026212465.1 Amaranthus tricolor | reverse complement strand
AAGGTATCATAACATGATATTTTCTCCGTTTTGAAATATTCGCTACATAACAATTTTTGACTCTATTCATCGTATAAGCTTATTTTACATATTGCGGCTAATGTGTTAGAAAAAATATAGGCAAGTAAGATCTTATTTGAATCGTCTAATCGCATATTTTCATAATATGAAGTTTTTATAATTTTTAAATGTGTATAGTTTAATATATAAATGATCAAAATAACACATTGAATTACGGAAAAAGTCAAACGTAACAAGTATAGTGGACAGAGGAGGTAATATAATAACTACAATCATTTTATGATGATATTATAAAGAGTAAATGGCTTGAGAAACGATTTTCAATTATTTACTTTTAATTAAGGAAGAAATTTCTTAAAATAGAAGGGATTACATGAATTTATAGTAGACCAATGAGAGCATATCCTAAAATGGAAGTCAAAACATTTTCACCCAAGTATTTAAACTTCAATAGAAAACTGAATGGTCAAAATTTTAAATCATTTTAAGATAATTTATATTTTCCTTTAAAATAGGAGAATAATAATAATAATAATAATAATAATAATAATAATAATAATAATAATAATAATATTGTCCTCCATATATTTTAACTTTACAACCATCATTTACCTTTAATCTAAGAAATATTTGTGGCATTTTGTTGGCAAATATTGCCTACCACTAACATTTCCTCCCTCAAATCTAGAACATCTTGTACATAAAAGTCCTTAATTTGTAACGTTTAGCTCTTTTCAAGGATTTTTAAAATTTACATTATTTAAGATGTTTGGCATTTTTTCAAGAATACTTCTCATTATCATTTCTATTATTTGTTTTGTCCTTTCACATAAGGTAAATGTTTTCTTTCATATATAAACTCCATTTTTACACAAATAGTTAATACTAAATTCGTTTCATATTATTTATTACATTTAATTAATATGCTCTCATAATTTTAATCAAAGCGTAACACACAATATAAAATAGAGATAGTATTATATTATGATTTGGGCATTTAATTAGTACTTCCATTACATAAAAAATTTAAAATTAAATAGTATTACCTTATAATTTGTTTCTTTGGTTTGTTTAATATTGTAAAGAACATAAATTTCGGTCCCAAACATGGTATGAGGTGGATAAAAGAGCATACAAAAAATGTTTTATAGTTTTATTAATTTGCATCTTTATTAATTAGAAAAAATTACCATGAATAATACAACTTTTGTTAATTTCCCTACAATAATATCAACTTTTGATAAATGCTTTCAACTTGAATAGCTTTTGCCTTGTGATATAAAATCTAAATGTTGTGTTACTTACTATTAAAAGCATTGCAACCACTAATCATTGATTTTACAAGAACAATAAAAATATAATCCACAACCCAATATATTAACAATTAGTTATAGACGTATTTGATAAATGGCATTTTATTGGTTTTTTTTGTTATTTATTATTTTTTTGCTATTTGATTAATTAAACAAAAAAAATGTTTTATAAATAGTTTTAAAAGGGCTGAAAAATTGAGTTATAAGTCATACTAAAAAACTATTATGACTACTTTTTTATTGAGTTTGTCTAACTTATTTTTTCTCTAATAAACATAAAGCAACCAATGGATTTTATCTAAATATTTTCATAATAGTTGGCTGAATAATTGACAATTAGCCAATTTTTGAAATTGATCAAACCAGCCAACAATCATTTGTAAAACATAGAATTATCAAACATGTTAATTGATATCTATATGTAAGTAATTGAACTATGATGCAAACATTAACGAGTTAATACACATTGTAATTTATACGAATAGCATATTGAAAAAGTGTAGATGAGATTTAATTTTAAATTTAAATATTATATTTACGATATTTTACCATCTTGACTAGCTGACATCTTTAATTTTATTCACTTTATGATTCAATATGTTAAATATGTCCAACTAAGGATTGTTTTCTTCTTTAAAATTTATTACAACAGTTGGAGGTATGCGGTGCAGAACATGCGCTTCCTACTCAACCAATAATCCCCGCAAATCCTGATAGTTTTATGGGTGCTAACATAGGTAAGTAATTTACTTAGAGTAAAACATTGCATGGCTATCCGGATGGTAATGGGTTGAATCTGAATCATGTCCAAGTGAAATTGAATTTAAAATTATTTTTATATGGAGGATCTAAATTTAGATATACGCGTTCATTTTGTTAGGGCTCAGATTTAGATTCAAAATCAATTTTGAATTCAAAACGGATTCATTTAGTTACTTAACATAAAAGGGTACATTAAAGTTTCCTTAGACGTACTAAAGGACTAATTTTAGCTTGGATAATTGATTGAACTCTAAGTTGGGCTCAATTAACAATGTTTAAACAATAAATTGCATATAAGTGATATTGTTACTCTTAGACTTAACTACTACAACATGTAAACTATCACTATTTAGTGAATTTACTCAGTTTTTTTACTCTTAGATGAAAATTTCAAGAACAAAATTTAATATAAAACCATAATAAAGATAAGATAACTTGATTTTGGCAAAATATTATACACTTATATGGAAATACATTTTGTTGTAATTTATTTGAAATTTAAAATTTTTATTATGAAGTTTTTTTGCTGTTGTGAATGGGTTATGGTAGACCTGTCAAACAGGTCGGACGGGTCGGGTCGTATAAAAATATTTTCGGGTTCGGGTTGAACGGGTTTAAAAAATTACGGTTTCGGGTTTAGACTACCTCGTTTAAGACCCTAAGTTGTCGGGTTCGGGTTGACCCAACGGGTTTTGCACTTTTTTGAAAAAATAATTTACGTCAATGATAATATATTAATATGTACCTATTACGATAATATTTTAGTATGTACCTATTACGATAAAATTGTAACTTATATAGAGTACATATCAAAAGTTGCATGAAACAGAAAATAAAATTAGTTCAACAAAGTATGACAATTACAATTTAATAAACTTGGTCATAGTCTACTATTTGATAATCTAAGACAACATTTACTAAAAATCATCATCTTCAAGAATTTCAATTCCGCTCTCTTCTACGCCGATAACTTGAGGTTCTTTGTTTGGATCCCGCAAAATCGGAATTTCAACACCGTCTTCAAGAGAATTGTTATCTTCACACAAATAAAAAACGAACTATTTAATTAGCTATGAATCTCTTTATTTCTCAAAATGCAAAAAAAGAAAGACAATTTACCATTTTCAACATCATATCCATATAGCCAACTTCGGGTTGTGACCAAAGTCTCGGCACTCTCCGGTAGTAAGGAAGCTCTCCATTTTGTTAGTATCCTACTTCCCAAGCTAAAACTCGACTCGGAAGCAACAGTAGTAATTGGAATACTTAACAAATCTCTTGCCATACTTGCAACTTGTGGAAACCTTTTAGCATTATCCTTCCACCAACCAAGAACATCCAAATCCGACAAAGGATCCAATTTATGCTCACCTAAGTAGTCATCTAGTTGTGTTCTACCTTGAGAAGAAGAATTCTCATAAGATGAAAACGCCTACAAAACAAGAGAACTTCTATTAATAATTATTGAATAACAAATTTAAGTACAACATAATATCAAGAGTAGCTTCTTGCCCAATGTTAGGAGTCTCAACATCTGTTCCATAACTTCCATCTGTTCCAGGATTGTTACTATCATCATTTGGCTCAACTCCTACAAAACAATGTAGATTACAGGTTCATTATATTAGCATTTGGGTCTAAAAGTGTCATCATTTGCCTTTGAAGTTTGATTTATGCAGATGTTGATCAATTTTAATTGTTTAGCAGAAGTTTTCAACATTTATTGAACTTCCTTTCAACTTGTCCTCATTGATAATATAAACTCCATTATTGTTTTTCTATAATCGATCTTATAATATATCCCATTAATTTCTACTTTGATCAAATGAAGATGTTGCACAAAAAAGTATTTAAAAAATAAAATTGTAATAAAACAAAAAAAAAATAACTAAAAAGAAATTACGAACAGAACAATCCAAGAACAATCCAAATTCCAAACTTTAAACTTGAAAAGCAGAGCAATAATCAAGAACAATCCAGATTCCAGAACAATCCAGAACAACTTAAAAAGCAGACAATGAAATTCAAACAAACAACAATTAAATTTAAGCAAACAACAAACAACAATCCAGAAAATACAGAGACTATTATCAAACAACAAAAACCAAGCACCAAAATATAATTAAATTTAAACAATTTCTTCGAAATTGTTAAAACCTCGAAGAAACTGGAACCTACACGCCCAGAAATTCGCGAGGAATTCGAAGAAAACAGCGATTCATACTGAAATTGCCAGAATCCGAATACGCAAACTAAAATTAACTACAAATCAACAAGTAAACAAATGAAATTGGTACTTCAAATTACCTTCTTGAGGAGTGGGAGATGATGAAGAAGAAAAGAATTGTCCAAGAGGTGATGGTGAACAGTCTGAACACCCTTTTCGTGGGAACGGAGGGCGGCGGCGGCTACTACTTGAAGCTCGACGTCCCATAGATTTAGGGCTGATGATGACTGGAAACGGAGATGATGAAGAAGAAGGTAGGCTGAGGATGAAGAAGAAGGATTAGGAACGATCGCCTGAGGAGTGAGGTGTGAGGATGAAGAACAATGCAGATTAGGGCCGGCTGGATGAAATGAAATGAAGGATGAAGTTGAAGCGCCTTTCTTTCCTCTTTTAATTTTTAAAATTTAAGGGTTAAACCCGACGGGTCAGACCCGACCCGACCCGTTTTTGACCCATTTTTTGCGGGTTTAAAAAGGCGGGTTAAACGGGTCACTTTTTAAAAATATTTGTTCAAAACCCGCTTTTTGCGGGTCGGGTTTTTTGGGTTTAGCGGGTCGGGTTCATATTTGACAGGTCTAGGTTATGGCAATGATGAAGAAATAATAACAAAAATAAGTATAAAGAAAGCAAGAAAAACAGAGCATCAAACAATAATGGTAAACACACAATATATATGAGGTATCTATGGATACCTCCCCCTCAAAACAAGTATCTTATCATAAATATATTCAACAATACATTAATGACTCAGCTTACAAACTTTAAAAACAATCTCCCAAAGCAAAGACCTCACCTTTGATGGTAGTCTTGCTCAAAATCACTAATATAATGAAGAATACTCTTGGATAAACCCTAGTTGCTTCAAGTGTATTAGCTTCACTCACTTTACTCTAATGATGTTCTAAGAGCCCTTATATACTCCTACTGTAACACCCCTGAATTTCTGACCCCTTATACAAAACCAAAACCGCAAAGGATGGGAGGAAATTCGGGTGTTATATTAAAATATAATAATTTAAGAATTATGAGTAAAAATTTCGGTAGCATCTTTACTAAAAATCGAAGATGTGGTAGAACAATTAACACAATAAAAACATTAAACTAATCTAAGGAATCATTGCCTTTAAAAATCCCACACCACGGCGGAATGATTCATCGCCGGCTTCTCAAATCAACATGCCAAGCATGGATCATGGTTCCAGTGTCAACGCTTGCGTTTTAAAATGACTTAACTCTTTAAAATCATACAAAGTTATAAACTACGCAGCGGAAAACACAAATAAGCAAAGGAGGATACAAGGCCTCATAACAAAATGTATACAAACCAGAGATTACAAAAGATAACTAAGAGCTACATAATCAGAAGATAATGGTATGACACAGGTTATGCTTCGCCCTCATTACTCTCCCCCAATGCAATGCAACGCAAAAGAAGCTCCAACACCTGCTACGTGTCATAGCAGGACAATCATAGCAAAATCATCAACAATTAAACAGAAACACAAACACGCACACGTCAGTATCTAACATCAAATATAATAAGGCCAACCTACTAGATAACATTATGTTATACAACAACATAAGATGATTACATAAGACACAAACACAAATGGTTTATTATCCACCTATACTTCTTAATCTCATTACGTCCTTTCCTACCCGAACCATGTATTCCGGTAGAACGCAAGTCTTCACACTCCTCTTCTCAAAACATAAACTCTTGTAAAACGCGCGTAGTATCAACTTAACCAAGGCATTAACAGACTACCTAACACATGACCTTATAGAGCTTGTCTATCCTAAAGTAAGCATTGTCATTGTCTATCTTTGGGATTGGTAACTCCCTTGAGGTATCTTAACTTGGGTGCACTTCTCACTAGCATAAACTATTCTATCAATGAATAAATTTACTATCAATGAGTAAACGTTCAATCAATGTGTAAACTTTCTATCAATGAATAAACTTTCTTTCCTTGGATCTTTTCTCTACTTCATGGCATAGTGACAAGGCCAAGGTCGTTATCGGCCACCAGGCGCCCATGGCAAAGTATGAGCTCATACCCCCTCCAGCTGACCCTCTCGGATCTTACCTTCGGGAAAAATAATACACTGGGATACCAATCCATTGAAGAGGCCACCATATTGGGGTTTGCAAAGCTTGCATGGTAACACCTCAGTCAAGGGGCGGTATCGGCCACCCGGCGCCCAATGAAAAAAGTATGCTTATACCCCCCATACAGTGATCTTGTCGGATCTCACCTAGGGGACTATTAAATCAACCATACATAACCCAGTTGAGTCACGCCAACTAATTGTAATCTATGCTTTATCAAATGGGAATAACTCCCACTTTCTACTATTAATGAATGCCCAAGGATAGCACAACGCCAAAACCCACTGAGCAACTCAAACAAAATACGAAATTCACTTATAAAGGAGTCATTCTAACTCCAAGTAAGACATAATCCAATTCTTAAATAATTAAGGGGATAGTCCCCGCCTTCTACTAACACTCTTATTATCTAAACTATTCTAGGCGCAAGGATTTCATAATCGATAGCTCTTCATACAAGGTGTACTCGCTAGTACCTTCGATACAATGCATATTATCTCAATAAACAATGTCTTAAAGTAAATTGCATATAAGCGTTAGTTACTGCGTGTACATACCTGTAAGCGTCACTGCACGACCAAATGTCACAAAAAAAATCACCCAACTAAAGTTCTATCTTCTTTTTTTGAAACGGGCACCTATATAAATTAGGAGTAGAACTAATAAGCCTATTTGTCTCCATCTAAAATCATCTAGACGCTTAAACAAACTATCATTCACCCATTCAAAGTAACTTCCAATTATTCTGACGCATACTAAACCAATTCACATATTCACTCTACTCTTACTCATAAGTTATGACATTAATTCAACAATCAAAGAAGCTTTCACATCCACTAAACCAACGATTAAATGAGCTTTCGTAGCAACAACGTGTACTTTATGATCATTTCTTTAAACCCAAGAGACTTAACTTATAAGACCACATCATCAGGATATGTCACAACTAATAAAACTTGTACAACAACATTTAAAATAATAATTTTTAACAATGTTGATGTTAGTGATAACCTCAAGTTGTGATATAATCTACTACAACATACAAAATTACTCATGATGGCAAAGGGCATGAAAAGAAACACTTCCTCTAATAATTTGCGACAATAATGACAACGACGGTTTCTACCTACTTCAACAATGATAGTATTCAACTTTAATAACTACGACCAAACCACAACTAACTAACAATAATACTTAGTAATATAAACAACATCCACCATCATCCTTATAATACAAGTGACAATTAACACCACTTTTTGTAACTAATACTCTCAATTATAACAACTATTATCACATATTCACATTAAAATCACATTTTCAAAGCTTGTACAAATCTATGAATTATAAAACACCCTCAAAACACAAAAGTAGTACAACTACCAACTAAATCTATCATAATCATAGCCAACACAACTAGGCTTTAAAACAATTTGTGGAATTATCCAATCAATCATATCACCACCAACATATAACATAAGAGCACACACCATTAAAATTTCATCCCTAAATTAAACCCTAATTAATTCATTGTTCAAAGATAACATCTTTAATTATTAACCACAATAAGACTTAATAAAATTAATACATAATCAACCCAAAACTCATAAACATGGTAAATTCTAGTTAGAACAATAAACTAATTAAATGGGAAAGTAAAGGATGGCTCACAAGGGTGAAACTAGGAGATGGACAAGGAGATAGGTGGTTTTTGTGGTAGTGGTGACTCACTATGCGTAATGAGGGAGGAGTCGCGTGGACTGTCCCCTGCTGGCGGCACAGCAGCCGAGCTGCTAGTGGTGGAGAGATCTGCAGCTTGCTGCTGCCGTGAGGGAGAGAGACACAACCTTCCTACTGCTGGCTGCCATGACGGAGGAGAGACGCAGCCTTTCTGCTGCTAGCTGTCGTGAGGGAGGAGGCTGGTGGTGCTTTTGGGAGGCTCCAGACATGAGTTTTGAGGGAGAATGGTGTCACAGGGAGAAGAGGAAGAGGGAGAGAGAAGGAGGAGAGGAGGTGTTTAAAATCCCTAACTCATTTTGTTATTTTATTTATTTTCTAGATTAACTTTCTTACAAAGCCTAACTAAGAAAACTCACATTTGTTTGTTCATACATTTTTAATACGTTTATAATCATATAATTCAAATCTCTTTATTTTAGAAATCACAATTTATTTTTAATATAAATGTGTTAATATTTATATACGTGTATGAAAGAAATCTATTAAAATTAACTTAAAATAATTTAATATAATTATAAAATCTCCAAAAGTTATTATAATATCAAATAATTACGTCATTAAAATCTCGGGGTATTACACCTACAACATATTAGAAGACCCTAAGGCAAAACAGTTGATGCCCAAGTAAGATATCCGCAAAACAGAAATCTCGAGTTTTGGCCCAGCTCACATCCGCTCGACCCGAGCAACATTCCTCGACCAGTCGAGCAGCAGTCCAGGAGCTACTGGATTCTTCGTTCAATATGGCTCCATCGAGCCACCAAGCTCGACTAATCGAGCGAGCCATCAGGGTTGCTGACTTGCTCTCATCACTTGTGCCTTGTCTTCACCAAGGCACACCAAATCAACATCGTTTATCACTTCATTTGGTGACCCAAAACGTATATGTCCATAATCCATAACACTCTCATCTTCACTCTCAAGAGTGCAAGATAGAGCATTCATGATCAAGTGATTGAACCTATCACTAACCTCATGAGAATTGGGTCTTGATGCAACATTTGCTTAGTGTGAAATAATATTCAAAATTCACTAAATGATAGAATGACTTATGAGCACTTTATTATATTCCTATTACTCATGTTCTTATATTGGAGAGCCAAAATGATAACATGAACATATTTTAAGTCGACTATTTTATAAAGTTGCATGCACGTTATTTCAAACTCAAACTAATAATATAATTTTTGACAAATTTTAATAAATTATGGATTAACTTTGATATTTTTTAATTAACAGATTGTAAGGGAAGATGTCATTATCGATGCAGTGTAGCATCAAGATATAGAACTTGTCTTAGAGATTGTAGCACTTGTTGTCAGCGCTGTAATTGTGTGCCACCAGGAACTTCTGGCAATGCAAACACTTGCCCTTGTTGGGCTGATATGACCACCAAAAAAGGTCGAAAGAAGTGCCCTTGAATCTTCCAACACCCAAGATGTGCCTAGCTACTATGCAAATTTCATCAACACTATGTTGTTTAAGTAAATTTATTACTAATAGCATAAGATGACTACCTTCTTCATGTATGTATAAATTGAGATTGAACTTGTTGAATTTCTCAAAAAAATTATCCTTTAACTTTTCAAGAAACACTTCATTATTACTCCTTCTGTCCTTTTAAGTTTACAGCATATGACTCAAATATATGAGAGTTTGTTAAGTCTTTAGTGCAAACTTAAAAACACATAGAGATCAGAGTAGTTATTGTCATTATCATGTTATCTCATGGCATATTGTGTGAGACACATTTTGTTTATATAGTTGAATTGTTTTCTTATGATTTGTTGTGTGTGTTTGACTATAGCTGATCATACAACCAAAAGTTAAAAGATTATAATTTATAGCTAATACTTTCAGATTTTAGTCCTAGAGTAAGTTAGAATTAAACACAAGAAAATAGGAGATCTAAATTGATTTGCAGTTTACTAAAGGATAAACAATAATAGAGAATAAAAGTTACTTTTAAAATAATGTAAGCCATATATAAAAACTTGAATTATAAGTTGGTTGATATCAATATTATGATGGCTAAGGATATAAAAAAAAAGCATCCATTGCATACTAAACATGTTATTAAGCTTAAAGCTTGGATTGAAAGACAAAAAAGTAGTTTCATATCTCATTAGAAATAAAACCATGGCCAACCACCATCTGTAAAGTCCAATCATGAAGAAACCATCAATTAAAACCCTAATATACATCTGCGACAAGTAAAGAAATAATTTTTGTCAATCATAATTAAATTTTATCATTTAATTAAGAACCAGAATGCAAGGATTCATTCGTTTTACCCCTAGATTGAAACTTGGCCAAACATGGTGATTTGTAAAGCCATAATATAATTTAATTAAAAGGCATAAAGAAAATGAACTTACTTTATTAATGGCTTCCCTAAACGAGAAAATCCCAAGCTGTTTTACAAAGGAACATAAGGGCTTATATAGTTTATGCTAAGAAACCCAAGAAAAACGCGAAAATGGAACACATTTACACGATACTCGATCAGATCTGTGCCTAGTCCACCCAACCAGGTAATGAGATACCCGTTTCAAATTTTAGTCGATGAAACAATCTGCATGATTTTGTTTTCTTACGAATGAAATACTCGACTGGGGTATTTGTCCTTGTTAAATCTCCGTAATCTTGAGTTATAAGAGTTGTAGAATACTCGATTGGGTATTTGGGAACTTTACCTAGTATTGGACATCATAACTTCCAGTCACTTTTTGCCAACTTTACCTAGAGATACCTGATCTTGTATCATAGTATTTAATTTGTATGTAATTTCCATATAGATATGACCTGAAATACCCATATTCATATTTTATACGTAATAAAATTCTAATTTAATCGTACAAACTACAAAAACAACGCAGCGGGGATAACTTATACAAAAAGAAGGACATGTGCCTCAAGCCAAAAACATAAACAATTTAATCAAAAGAAACCACATGTAGACAAAAGAATATTGTGCACTTCGGGATTCTCACTCATTTCCCCCCGTATGCAATGCAAAGAAGCTTCATCACCTGTAATAGCTATTTATGATATCCCTGCTCCTCCACGTAAGATCATAGACCAACGTGTCATAGCAGGGCTATCAAAGATGAGCCATCAACAAAGAAACAAACAGTACACGTCAGTAATCAATGAACTTATAACAATTAGAATCATAAAACAAGGGGATAGACGACGACATAGCACAAAAATAACGAATCTACTCATCTGTCTAAACACGTCTCTTTACTTATGATTTCTCTTTCTAACTACTAATCCCTCAAAGTATATTCAAAGGTAGTGGATCTTTTCTCTATTCATGGCATAGTAACACGGCCAAGAGCGTTATCGGCCACCCGACGCCCATGGCAAAGTATGAGCTCATAACCCCTCGAACTGACCCTCTCGGGTCCTACCTTTGAGAAAATAAAGCACGCTGAGGTACCAATCCAATGAAAAGGCCATCATATTGGGGTTTGCAAGGCCCGCATGGTAACACCTCGGTCAAGGGGCAGTATCGGCCACCCGGCGCTCAATGACAAAAGTATGCTCATACCCCCCATACGGTGATCCCGTCGGATCTCAACTAGGGGACTACTAGATTAATCAAATATAATCCAGTTGAGTCACGCCAACTAATTGTAATCTAATGCTTAATCAAATGGGAATAACTCCCGCTTTCTACTATTAATGAGTGCCCTAAGATAGCAGAATGCCAAAATCCACTGAACAACTCAAACGAAATACTTAATCCACCTATAAAGGAGTCATTCTAACACCATGTAAGACATAATCCAATTCTTAAATAGATAAGGGGATGGTCCCCACCTTCTACTGACACTCAGATTCTCTAAACTAGTCATGGTGCAAGGATTTAATAATCGATAGTTCTTCATATAAAATGTCTCATAGTTTCAATGCAATGCATATTGTTACAAAAACAATAATGTCTTAAAGAAAAATTGCAAATAAGGGTTAGTTATTGCGTATACGTACCTATAAGCGTCACCGCAAGATAAAAAAGTCACAAAAATCACCCAACTAAGGTTCTACTTTTCTCTTATAAATTGGAAACCTGTACAAGTTTGAAGTAGAACTAATAAGCCTATTTATCTCCACTTAAGAGTATCTAAGAGCTAGAACAAGCTATCATTCACCCATTCAAAGTAACTTCCACTTATTCTAACGCATACTAAACCAATTCACATATTCAGTCTATGCTTGTTCATAAGTTATGACATCAATTCAGCAATCAAATAAACTTTCACAACCACTAAACCATGACCAAATAAGCTTTCACAACGACCAAGTGTACATTATGACCATTTCTTTAAACCTATGAGACTTAAGTTAAAAAAAAAAAAAAACCACATTGCCATGTAATGTCACAACTAACAACACTTGGACAACAGCATTAATATTAATAACTTATAATGATGTTGATGTTAGAGATAGCCTCACGTTATGATATAATTTACTATAACATACAAAATTACTCATGACAACAAAGGGGCATGAAAAAGAACAATTCCTCTAATAATGTGCAATAATAATAACAACAATAATTTCTTTCTACTTCAACAATAATAATATTCAACTCTAATAACTACGACCATACCACAATTAAGTCAATAACATAAACAATATCCACCATCCACAACATAATCACACATTCAAAGCTTATACAAATCTATTTAATTTATAAAACATCCTCAAACACAAAGTAGTACAACTATCATCATTTCCGTTCATACAATAACCTTAATTTATAAATATATTCAAATCATCAACTCTTACCCATAATAAGATTTAATAGAAATGAAACAACAATCAACACAAAATCTATAAACTTGATACTATTTCTAATTAGAACAAGAGAAAAAAAATCAAAAAGGGAAGAGAAGATGGCTTACAATGGTGGAGCTAGAAAAGGGGGTGGAAGACAAGTGAATGATGTGGTGGTACAAGACCCTAGGCCGGCTGGAGGGGCCCAAAACCGGCTGAAACCAGCCACTGCTAGCTGGCGGCACGCGTAGCAGTCAGGGCCAGGCGCTTGCTGCTGCTGCCGGTGACAGTGCGTGGGGGAAGGGAGGCTTGGTCTGCTGCGTGGCTGCTCATGGTGGAGGAAAAAAAAAGCAGGTGGCATGGTGGTGGTGGCGTGCCAGCTGTGGAGGAGGGAGGAGAGAAGGGAAGAGGAGAGGAGAGGGAAGGGGAGGCGTGTATTACTACTTAAAACTCTAACCCTCTTTTTATTTTATTTATTTATTTATTTCTATATTACTTTTTTGAAATTTTCAGCTAAGAAAGTTCATTTAAGCACACAAATTCTAATAACTAGAATAATTTCGATTCGAACCTCTTTATTTTAGTAATCGTAAATTTATTTTTAATATAAAAAATGTTAATGTTTAAATTCGTATATGAAAAAAATTAATTAAAACTAATTTAAAAATAATTTAGTATAATTATAAAATCTCCAAAAATTATTAAAATATTAAATAATGACGTCATAAAAATCTCATGCGGTTACAGGTAGTTTAATGTGTTGATAACTTGATTGAGAGATTAAAAGAAGAAAAAGGAAAAGTGAACATGGGCTGCAAACAACACTAGAAATTGGCCTAATATAGGCTGCTTGAACGAGCAATTATCATGCTCGAACGAGCACCTTTCCTTTTAGCTATTAACACAGTTTATCGATTGTGAATTCCCTTTGTGGACATTTATTGTCCTTTACTAAGGTTATTCTACTGATTTAGAGGGCTATATAAAGGCCCAAGATGAATATTAGAATGTGTAGGGGATATTACACGGAGAGAAAATAGTTTAGTGAATTTAGAGGCGTTAATCATGTAATAGAGTTTGATTTCCATTAAAGGTGGAAACTTTGAGTTTGAATGTGCGAGTTCAAACATTATGAGAGATATTACATAAATGTATTAATGAGTCATTAACGAAATATTCCCTCCAGTTCAAAGCAAAATCCTTTTTATAGGTCAGTCCACGTTATTTGTCGCATTTCTATTTTCAGTGCTGTTTTTTGACATGCGAACACTTTTTTAGTCCCTTGTCTAATTTGTACAATTGGACACCTTTTGTGGTGGTTTACTCCCTACCTTATGTTGCTTTTTCATAACTTATAAAAGTGAACACCTTTTTTTATGATTCTGTTCTTGCTTTACTGGTTGTACAAATTTCAAATGAGACATTTGTTTTAAATTAGAGGGAAATCTATTTTGAGAAGAAGGTGTCTAAGACACTATGAAATTAGTAGGTTTTTGTTTGTGTGTGTTTGTTATGATATCATTTATCATGTTATTTCTCTTGTATTTTCTTCTTTCTTTCACCTTAGCGAGCTTTTAAACACCTTGTTTAATAAAATTAATGAGAAGATAAAAAAAATTATGTTAACATAATTTGAAATTTTTTAATATATATATTTTTTAGTATTTTAAATTTGTTAGTATTCAAAACAATTCGAAATTTAGAAATGCAAATGGGCGCAATCATTTCCCTCACACGCTACGATTTGTAAATTTCAATTTCCAAGCCACAATAGGCCCCCTCCAATCCCCCTTTGCCTAAGAGTATTCTTTTATCTTTATTTTTACTTTCTCTCTCTCCTTCTATCTAACATTCCCCCGTTTTCTCTCTTTTTCAAAAACCCTAATTATCCCAATCTCTCACTCTTTGCAGTCACTCTACCAATCTCACCTTAGATCCATAATCTATTCGTTCTTCGTTCGTCATTTTTCTGATCCAGGTATATCTCTTTTTAATTTTCATTACGCTCTTTTATACGGAAATTTATTGGATATTAATTTGATAGAGGTTTCGGTTTCATCTAATGTTTCAGTTTTTTTACTTCTGCATTTGTTGAAAGTAGATTAGTATTGCAATTTAATTTTTTGTTAATATTGAAGAAATTATTATGTAACCCTAGTTAACTGATTTGACTGGACTTTGTTAGTAAATAATGTCAATATGTGTTGATATCTGAAAAAAGTGATAAATTATAATGCTAGATGATTAATCGTTGTTTTGATGTGAATTTTCTTATGAAAATTAGGCCATTCTGTAGTTTTCATATGAGTTGAACGAAAAGTAAGTAGATAATTATTGAAAGGGAAGTCATTCATGCTATTTTGTCTCTGAAAGAAGTGATATTAGACTTCTTTTATGCGTGGTTAGATGTATTATTGATTTCATTTATGCTCTTTACATGGTAAATCAGCCATATTTGTCATTTTAATTTGATAGAGGTTCTGTTTTCAGTTTCGTCTAATGTCTCTTTTTTTTTTTTTTTTTTTTTTAAATTTTAAATTTTTGGGTTTTTTTTTTTTGTTTCTTCTGCGTTTGTTTCCATTTAGTTGTAATTTAGTTTGTTCTTTAATTGAAGTATTTTGGAAATTATTATCTTAGGTTCACTTTGATATGTTGCTAGTTTTCTGATTAAAAATATGCCATTCACTGAAGTTTTTATATGATTCGAAAAATAAGTAAGGAGAAGTAATTGAAAATGGAGTTGTCTAGAATCTTGCACTTATGAGTGTTGTTTATGAATAGGTTAATCTAAATGGATGCTATGCAAACAAATGCTGAGCGCCGTCCTTTTTCGATTAAATTATGGCCTCCAAGCCAGAACACAAGGATCATGCTTGTTGAGAGGATGACCAGCAATCTTTCAACAACCACAATTTTCACGCAAAAGTATGGTAGTTTGAGCAAGGAAGAGGCTGAGGAGAATGCCAAGGAAATCGAAGAGGTGGCGTTTACTGCTGCAAGTCAATTCTTTGAAAAGGAGCCTGATGGTGATGGAAGCTCTGCAGTCCAGCTTTATGCTAAGGAATGTAGTAAACTTATACTTGAAGCCCTAAAAAGAGGTCCTGCAAGCAAGGATGTTAAAAAACTGCCAACTTCTGTGGTGGCCCAGGAATGTTTTTTTGATATATCAAAAGGTTCACGTGCATTCATTGAGGCAGCAGAAGCAGAAGAGCTTTTGGCACCGCTGAAGGATCCATCGAACAATTACACCAAGATATGCTTTAGTAACAGAAGTTTTGGGTTGGGCGCAGCTCGTGTTGCAGAGCCTATCTTGGCTTCGATTAAGGATAAATTAAAGGATGTGGATTTGTCTGATTTTATTGCTGGTAGAGCAGAGGCAGAAGCGCTTGATGTGATGAATATCTTCTCAGCTGCCCTTGAAGGTTCTGTTTTAAAGTCTCTTGATCTTTCAAACAATGCCTTGGGTGAGAAGGGTGTCCGAGCATTTGGAGCACTCTTGCAATCACAGCGTAGCTTGGAGGAGCTTTATTTAATGAATGATGGAATTTCAGAGGAGGCTGCACGTGCCGTTTGTGAGTTGGTTCCTTCCACAGAGAAGCTTAGGGTTCTTCAGTTTCACAATAACATGACAGGAGATGAAGGTGCTATCGCCATATCTGAGGTTGTGAAGCGTTCTCCTATGCTGGAGGATTTTAGGTGTTCCTCAACAAGGGTAGGTTCTGATGGAGGTGTTGCCTTGTCTGAAGCCCTTGAGGGATGTGTTAATTTGACAAAGCTTGACTTGCGTGATAACATGTTTGGCGTAGAAGCCGGAGTTGCTTTGAGCAAAGCTCTTTTGAATTTTGGAAATCTTGTTGAAGCTTACCTGAGTTACTTGAACTTGGAAGATGAGGGGACCACTGCCATAGCAAACGCTCTCAAGGATTCGGCTCCTTTGCTTCAAGTGTTAGAGTTGGCTGGTAATGATGTTACAGCTGCTGCTGCACCTGCTCTGTCTGCCTGTCTAGCATCAAAGAAGCACCTATTGAAGCTAAACTTGGCTGAAAATGAGCTCAAGGATGAAGGGGCTATAGAGATTAGTAAGGCTCTCGAAAGTTATACTCAATTACAGGAACTCGACATGAATACAAATGCCATAAGAAGGGCTGGAGCTAGGGTTTTGGCTAGTGTGGTGGTGGATAAACCTAATTTTCAATTGCTGAACATTAATGGAAATTTCATATCCGACGACGGAATCGACGATGTTCAAGCAGCTTTCAAAAAGTGCCCCAACAAGCTAGGGTCATTAGACGAGAATGACCCAGAAGGTAGAGATGATGAAAAGGATTCTGAAGATGAGGGTGCTGGCGATGACAATGATCTGGAATCCAAAATGAACAACCTCGATGTCGATGACGATTAGGCATATTATTACTCATAGTTGGAACTAGTAGATCTGTAACTTTTAGATTCCTGATTTCAACAGTTGTCCTCTTTTATCTCGGACATTGCTTTGGATCAACGGCCTCCTAGAGCGCTTGTCAGCAATGGCTTTCATGGAGAGTGACTCGTAGGTTTAATATGTAGGTCTTCTCATGTGGAAGCTGGAACCCTCTTATCTGCCTTTTTTCTTTTAAATGTTTATTGTACTACTACTTAGCTTTCAAGTAGCCATTGAACTTGTTTCATTGATGTTGAGGAAGGGAGTGTCATTTTTCGTGATATTCACCTTCGCTTTATAATGGAGCTGCTTTAGCTTTGGACAAATCTTATCATGATTCAGTGTCACTGAATGAATGGCATGTAATATTTTGGTTTATGTTGTGGATACCAAACTGCTTCATTTTAAACTTTACCTTGTGTCTTCTTCGCTAGGCTTTCATTCCATTTTTCTTCTTTAGAGTAAGGGAAGGGGAGCATTTGATGAAAATGTAAATCATAACATTTTTAACTTTTACTTTGACAAGATTTGATTCTCGTTATTTTCATACATGTAAGGATTATAACGCATAATTTTTCAATAAGGTGGTTTTATGTTGAGATTAATTTTATACTTAGGTTGATACAATTTACATTTATCATTATAAAGTGATAACTTATAACTCAAATGATTTTTTGGTCTTAAAGTGATTATTTATAATTTTAAATTGATAACTTACAATCTTAAAATGATCAATTACAAAAATGAAAGAATTATATAGATTTGTCTTGTGGTGAGACGATCTTATCCAAGATGAGTCATAAAGTATAGTTATAGTCAATAATATCTTAAAGTTGTGCAAGGATTATGCACTGGATAAAGTTTTCCATAGTTAGATTGATTCAGTTTGGAGTTCTTTTATTGGATCGGTATGTTAGATTTTTAGAAATGATTATATAGAAAGATGGAAGTAGCAGAAATATAAATGTTCGATAGATAAGTGGACATTTTATAAAAAATAGAATTCCAAACGAAGTTATAGAATTATTTATATAATAATATTAAAAATAAACTACATTAATTAAATTTTTTTTTCCTCAATAACTAGTTATTTGTATTACAATATTTATCACAATAGATAAAATTTTGGTGAGATATGGTGAATACTAATAATAAGAGAAAAAAAAATATTGATAATTTAGTTTTATCACGAGTGTGATAATGATGGTTTTTTCAACCATAAGGTATTAAAAATAATAGTGAAGTGAAACTCGAAGTATTTTTTGCCACTATTATGTTTGTTTTTATAATGTATTATAATTAGAGTAATTTTAATTAGAGGTATTCTCTTTACTTCCTTCAATTAACACCATATGATTTTTAAGTGAAAAATAGTGAAAAAAAAAGTTAAAAGATGAGATAAAAAAATTACTCAGAATTTATCCAAAATTTAATAATTTCTCTAAAATAGTCATAGTTTTAATTAAACATGCTAATTCCAACTTTAAGTGATATATTTGTTAAACTTCACTACCAAAAATAACTTGATACAACAAGTTAGTTTGTTACAATACAATTAAATGGAAAGTTGTGCTAGTTTAAATATTTTTCATAATTCAGTTCATATTAAATTTTATTTATTGTAAATGATTGTTATAGATTGAAATTAATTATTTAATTATAATTAATTTTTACTATAATTATAACTGATTTTTAATTACAAAACATAACTGATTTTTATTGATCAAAACTCATTTTACAAATTAATTTTTACTTATTTTAAGACCTAAGTTCAACCAAACATGTATCTCTTAAAAATTGAAATTGAACGGAAAACCCGACGCCCTAACCTGACCCGGGTATCAAACTATCAATGGCGAAAACCACGAAAACAAAGAAGAAGAAACCCTACGACACAGATACTGAAGATTCATCTCAATCGTCATCGTCTCCGTCACCATCTTCCAGCTCCGATGAAGTATACCGTTCATCGAAACGGCGGCGGCGGTGTCGTCGTCGCCGGCATCGCGATGATACCGATGAAGATGAAAGCGATGAAGATGATGAGAGGAGCTCGAAGAGAGAGAAAGAGAAACGAAGGAAAAAGAGAAGAAGAGAGACGCGTGTGAGAGATAGAAGTGAAAGAAAGCATCGAGGCAAAAGTAAGCAGCGATCTCATAGAGATTCCAAGAAGAAAGTTTCTGATTCTGATTATGATAGTGAGTCAGATTTTGATTTTTCTGAAGCTAAAGATGTTGTTAAAGATATGCTTATTGAGTTTCCTGGAGTTTCCGGTGATCTTAAGCAGGTAATTTTGTGTTAATTTGACTTTAGGTGTGCCGTTGAGGATTTTGTTCAGTGTATGATTCGGCACGATTTAATTGGTATTAATTTGATAATTTTGTGTAGAATTTAGTTTGAACATAGAAAAGGACGTTAAAATGGTTAATTATACTTCAATGAGATTAGGATTAGCTTGTTGGAATCTATTTTTCTGAGGCTAAGGAATTAAAGATGTTGTTAAGGATTTTCTTATTGAGTTTCCTGGAGCTCCCGGTGATCTTAAGCAGGTGATTTTGTGTTAATTTTGTTTAAGGTTCAGATGGGCGTAATTATTTGGTATTGATTTGTTAACTATTGTAGATTTTACCTTGAACTTAGAAATGTATGTAAAAATGGTTGATTATACTTTCTTAAGATTTAGGATTTGCTTCTTGTGTTTCCTGAAGTTTCAGGCGATCTCAAGCAGGTACTTTGTGTATATAATTTTTTGGTTGTGAAAATGGCTGATAACTTGATGGTAACAAACTCCATAACTTATAGATGAATGTGCTAATAATATAAAAAGGGATATGGTATTCTTGAGGTGGGATTTTGTGTGCAATTTGGCATGAAGCCGTGAACATTATTTCTTCTCCTTATAGCACTTGTTTTTGAACATAGCTCTTACAAATGATTGATGATGGGCAAGCTGTTGACATCAAAGGAATATCGGAAAAACCTCTAATGAAGCATCTCAACAAGCTGTTTCTTTCCCTAAACCTCAAGGAAAAAGGGGATCGAGTTTTTTTGCTGCGGCCTCAGGCTCCACCCACTTTGGAGGTTATTGGGGATGTGATTGCTTTACAAACTGAAGCAACTGAGCAGAAAACAGAGGATGCCCTTGCTTCTCATTCTGAGGAAGATGTTAGAAAAGACGATGTTCCTCCGGCTACCATAGGTCCCACTTTTGAAGCCTCTGCTCCCCGTAGGCGGTTTGTACTTTTTATTGTTCAGCTTTGGCTGTTCTCATTGCTTAGTCTAAAACGATCGTCCAATTCTTCCCTCAAAATTTGTCAAGTCTGTTGTTTTTTATGCTCATGTTAGATTATTTACTGTTCCAGGATGGTTGGCCCTGAGATGCCATCTGCTGAGTTACTTGCTGCAGCAGCCAAATTGACTGAAGCTGAGGCTGAACTTAGGTACTTGACATGTTTCTTCGCATTAAAAAATGTGACATCTACCAAAGCTGAAATTGGTTTGCTACATTTTGAGTTGCTGGCTCCTGTTCTGATTTTACTTGTCATGTTCATAAATTCTTTCAGGGATGCGGAGTTGGAACATGATGATGGATACTTTATTGGGCCACCACCTCCTGCTCTTGTCACTGAGGTTGAATCTGCTAATGACGCCGAGCGTTTTGAAGAGGTTCAAAGCATCAGCTTTTGTTTCTGTGAATTCTTTCTATCACTTGACTTTGGTTCTACACATTGTGTTATGCCATTGAAGACGTTCAGTACTGTAGTGTTGATGCTTATATTTATAGGCATGGGCCTTATAATAGTTGTTTTGGACAATTGAGTTGACTTATTTTTGTGATTTAGTTTCAAGATGTCTATACTCATTCTATTTACATTTTAAAATTAAAATGATGCATACTTGTATAGGTCAGAATAGAGTATGTCCATTTTCCTTAAAACTTATTGCTCTGCAATTTCTTTCACCAGGTTACAAGAATTATGGGTGTGGAGTCTGATAATCCTTATGATATTGTGGGAGTGAATCACAAGATGCCTGCCGAAAATATAAAGAAAAGGTATGTGGCTTGACACCTATTACTTGAAGTAATTGTTTTTGTTACTGTTAGAAGTTAGGAAAGTTTGTTTGTTGGGTATTTTACAAAGAAACAATCATGCACTGTTTTAAATTTACTAGTAGTATATCATTTGAGTGTAAGAAATGTCTTAGACTAAAGCAATGTGCAAGTAGTTGTATAATATAGTTATGTAGAAATATTAAAGTAAATGAATATTCAACGTATTACATATGGTATCATTGTTTGGAACTGAGTAGATAAAATGAAGATAATGAATACAACTGGACCATATAAATTATAAGACTAGTAGCATGCAATGTAGTGGCATGATTCTTGCCCAATGAAGATTATGAGTAGGCAGATAACCTTTTAATCTTGGACCATATACACTTGCAGTGGCCAGTCAAGAAGGGATTAATGTGTAAATGTTAATGGATATGTATTTTTGTAGTTCAAGTTTACAATAGAAAGATAGCAACACAAGTATTTGAGAGGCTTGCACTCTCCCAAGATAAGGGTAGTAGAACGCTTACTAAAGAGTTTACAATATTTTTCTGATATATTCCCCTTTCCCCTCATCCTTATTTATACTAACATACAATAGAACTAACTCATACTAAAATACCCATTATACCCTCATTCTATATATGGCAGATTCTTTCTCAAAATCTTTTCCATTATACATTGGGAATTTAGGAGAGCCTCATGAGTCGTGATTGTACAAGATGAATCTGACCCATGTCTTTCTTGATCTTATGTCTTCTTTGACTATAGTGGTCATTACATAGTCCAGATTTTCCTAGTATTTGATTGGGAGCATGTGGATTGTTTTTGCGATTTACAATTAGTCTTTCCAATGTTGTCTCCGTAGCACGACTAAATACTAACGTACTTTTTTAGTGATAATAAATTTGTTATTTGCTTTGGGTCATTAAGTGAGGAAATAATTGATAATCCCTTGGTTATGGGTGATCTGTGAGTTATTTTTGCTGCCTCTCGTTTGTTGTCCAAATGTTGAGCAACTCAGTTTATTTATGTTTGCTTGTTATCTGCAATGAACAATATTGGTCATAGTTTCATACTGATTTTCCTTTCACATTTGAGATGATTTCTTTTGCTGTGGTTGTTGAAATATCAATCACATGTATACAAATTACCATTCAGGTACTGGAAATTGTCACTCATGGTGCATCCTGACAAATGTTCCCATCCACAAGCACACCAAGCTTTTATTAAATTGAACAAGGCATTCAAAGATTTGCAAGACCCGGATAAGGTGAGTTGCATTGATATATAGCCCTAGCCCCATTTTTTTTAAGTTTTAAGCTTTTTTTTCAAATGGCCATCATACTAAGTCTTGTTGAGGCATGGCATAAGCCAGTAAAGATTTTGGAATTCTGCCAAGAGTTTGAGGAACTAGAACATACCAACCCTTACTGATAAGTTCTGGAAAGTGATTAGTGACTGGCTATTGTGAATTTGTAAAGAACTGTGACTTTTGCAATTAAGACCCGTGATGAAAAACTTATCTAAAATGAGTAATGATGAAATGATAGGGTACAACACTTGCCCTTGGATTTCTTTGGTGTCATTGTTAATATATGTAAACGAGGTAGATGGAGGATGAATGTGTAGTTTTTTGTTGTCTTTCACTTGCTCTGTGTATTACCTTTAAATTGCCCATCTGCTTACATGCGTGTGCGAGTCTTGTGCTCAGATCTGTAACGTTTTATCAAAAGTCTTTCAACTCTTGAAAGAGAGCACCCTGATCTTATAAAATTCAGATTCTGAATTTGGCTTTGCTCATGCTTCCATTTATTTCTGACGAGTTTAAAGTGTCTGAATGTTTGATTTATCATCTTTTTTGCAGAGAAAAGCATTAGATGATAATATTAAGAAAAAAGAGGAGGAGGAAGAAATGAAGGTATTGCTTCTTTGTTGAAGTTGTTAATGTTTTCTTCTGAAGGAAATATGTTATACATAGTAATTAATTGTTCGGATTGCTATAGGCGGAACTAAAATCAATGCGGGAAGCTGCCTTATGGAGGCGATCGCAAGGTGAGGGACTATTTTGAGAAAAATCAATTAGGATCCTCAAGTTTCACTTGTAAAGGAAGAATGCAACATGACATCAACCCAACGCTAAGTAGCTCCTACCATAGTGCAAAAATGCGGTAACGGCCGCAATCACAGTAACCGAAGTGATGCTGTTATCGTAACTCTTTCTTATCGGTCAAAAGCATGAGATATCTCTTGATACGGCCCAAGACGCGAGTTTATTTTTGCACCTTCACAATGCGGGAATACAGATTTTTTTTATGAAAACTTTTACAATGCGGCCGATGCGATGCGACCTTTTTGTTGCACTATGACTCCTGCCTAGGCGGGGTATCTGCGTTCGGATGTATGCAACATCACCCTTGTATTAAAAAGAAGCTCAAAATGATTTAATGAACCATTTTACTCTTTTAAGGAGGACCGAATAAGATGTAATTGACAAGAATGTGAAAGCCTAAAAGGATATAGAGCGCACACTGGTTTAGTTGTTCCTAAGAATCCATAGATAGTGGTTATTTTTCTGAGCATTATTATACTAATTAAACATCTTCTGAAGATAAGACAATATGATTGAGCTCTAGCAGTGCGATAAACAGAGGAAAGATATGGTTGGACTTTTGCACAGAAAGCTTTTCTTTTCTCTTCCGTGCTTGGAGTCGAATATGCTCATAAAATCTTGTATGAGTAAATTTCGGTGGATTGAACTTTGAAATAGCTATTTATGGTATTCCTTATGCAGGACTGTCTATGGAGGGGGATGATATTCTGCTTGCAGAGCTTGAGGTAAAAGCTCCTCCAAAACGGGATGAATGGATGACAAACCTACCTCCTGAAAGGAAGGTATATCTCTATTAGTTAGGATATCTCATCATCCTTGTCTTTTGAGTTTATGCTTTCTTTGGTTTTCTTTGTTTCGTCAGGAGGATAAGATTTTATATGGTTTCTGCTGCTACAACATCAACAATGCCAAAACTTTCAACCCATTTCGACTCTATGAAACAATAATCTAGTCCACGTGGTCACCATGTAAACTCCTATATGGATTCCTGTCTCTTGTCATCAGAACTTCTTGACCTAAATATCTCATATACTTCCTAATCCTGCCAAGTCATCTTCTATTTCTCTTCCTCTTTTGAAATCTTCCTGTTCTAACCTTTCACCTATCTTGCGAACTGTTTTCGGCCGTTGTTGCACATGCCCAAATCACTGAAAATATTTTTCCTTCAGCTTGTCTTCAATGTTTGCTACTTCTAACCTCTTTCTTGTATCCTCATTCCTAATTTTATCTTCCTCTCATCCATCGTAGTATACACATCTCAACTGCTTCTATCTTCATACAATGATCCTTTTAAAGGTCTAACATTCTAAACCATAAAATAATTTTGATGTAATAGTTGCCCAATACTTAAGAGGCACTCCTAGATAGAACCCAACTCTAGCTGATGTTCTACCACTCTTTCCCTCAACTTCATGGTGTGGCTCATTAATATTATCTGTCAATAGTTGGAGCAATCTTGTACATCTTCTTTGTTCTTGATGAGTATTAGTGTGCTTCTCCAGCAACTCGTAGACATCTTGCTGTCCTACGAATCATGTTGAATAAGCTTGCCCTAAATGTCTAGAGTAGTAGGTATATGGCTGCTTTCTTCAACTTCATCTTCTGTAATGCAAGCTGACCTCTGAATTACTTATCATCTGCATATATTCCTGTTCTTCTCCCATTGATCCAATATAGATGTCTTCTGTTACATGCCCATGATTTCTATTGAATAGCTCGTCAAAATACGTCCCCCATCTATCCTTGATCTTCTCATCCTGAACAAGGCTTATTTGATTTCTATTCTTATCTTGATGTTTTCACAGTATTTAGATCCATGCTGTTTCCTGTTAGCCATCTCATAGTTATTTTCTCCCCTTTCACCGAGTCTTACTTATCAAATATTGTACACATCTTTAAACCTTTAGTTTCGCCTCCCACACGACTTCTTTTCCTTGTAGTTGGTGTCCTTGTATTTGGCAATATTTTCTTCATATCTGCATTCTCCTAAGGTTAAGTAACCTTCGTTCTTCTTCCCTGCAACACTCACTTGTTGATACCATCTAATTGTGTCCTTAACCACAATCTTTCTATATGATTCACTATCAATTTAGCCACACAAGAAATACCATTGTTCATATTCACCCATCTCAGTTATCCAAATGCTTCTCCAACAACTCTTTTAAGGAACGTTTTTGCATTTTCTTCTTAAAGTTGCCAACAGCTCACTCTCTGCCATCCTTGGTTTTCTCTATTTTTTCTACCTTGCTTTTATGCTAACGTCAAATGAAGTTTTTGTTGTTTAACTAGACTTCCCTTGGTATGACTACAGTCAAGCCAGCGACCTCTCTGACTCTCTTTGTCAATAGGAACTTAAGACATACTTATCCCCAATTCCTGCTTCTTGGTCCGTTACTTGCATTTCTGTTTTTGCAGCCTGGTGGTATGCCTATGCACTCCAGACAGTTCAGTCGAACTACCAAAGAAGGGCGTGGTGATACCAGTGCTTGGACGGATTCTCCTTTAGACCGGGCTCAGAAAGCAAAGATGAAGTATCTTCTTAAGCCCTTTTTGTTCTTTAACTCTTCTTTTGCTTTAGTTGTTTTAGAGACATAACATCTCATTTCTTATTCTTTTACAGCTACTTAGAAGCTTATAATCAGGCTACGGCACTTGCTTCCAACGAAGAAAACAAGAAAACCTCTGCTGTTGATGCTAATTTGGTCGATGAATATAACAAAGCGAAGAGATCAAAATCCTTGGTACAGAAGCACCAAGAAGAGACTCAGAAAAGCCATTCCAAAAAGAAGTCAAAGCAGGTGCAGCAGGCCGATGAGGAAGAATGGGCGGGAAAGCACCCTTGGAAACCTTGGGACCGAGAGAAAGATCTCACAGCTGGGCGGCAGAATGTTAAATTAGATGCAGAGAACTTAACACAGGGTTTGACCTCCAGGTTTTCTTCCGGGTCTTTCCAACGAAGCTTTCTCTGATGTAAATTTACTAATTTTTGTTTTAGTTTTAATGGTGCACACACTATATTACTTTGATGATATTCTAAATCTAAGTGTGTCAATAATCAATCTGGCGTTAACTGCAGCAATTAGTTTAGCTGACGTCTTTCACGACACAACGAGGACCAAATCTAAGAGTGTCATTAATCAATCCAAGTGTGTCAATTCCATTTCCTTTAGCTAAGCACTTTCACTCACATTTTCTTTTACACGTTCATTTTTGTTAATTTAATTCAATTTCATTTCCTATAGCCCCTAATATATGTAAATTGAATCTTTCAAAAATTATATATATATATATATATATATATATATATATATATATATATATATATATATATATATATATATATATATATATATATATATATATATATATATATATATATATATGTAAATTGAAGCCACATAAAGCTTCTACGATGTGCTCACATGAGTTTAAGTAGAAATGATACGTGAATGTATAAATTAAAGCCTGTCTTGAATATTTCTTGGGTTTTGTGATAAGTGTTAGATACAAGAATTATAAAGTTATAAAACAAATTCATAATTTTTAGATAACTACTATTCATAATTTAAATGGACCATTAATATAAAACATGTTGAATATGTAAGTTGAGAGTCGACTACTTAGAATCATACCATATGATAGACTTTTTTTTTTTTTAAATTACCGTGAATAATACAATTTTTTGTTAATTTTTCTACAATAATATCAACTATTGGTTAACCATGAGTAATATCAATTTAGGGGCATATTTTCCTAAAATAATACAAACTTTAGTTTATTAACTAATTTACCAATTTTTTTGTCTTATAATCATCTATAGTTTGGTTTTTAACATGTTAGGGATTTTCTAGTAAAACACCCCTTTAAGTTGGTATTATTCATGGTTAATCAATAGTTGATATTATTGTAGGGAAATTAACAAAAAGTTGTATTATTCACGGTATTTTTTTATTTTTTTATTTTTTTTTTGAGGGAATACAATATGATGACTTCTAATACTAATACTTTTGAGATTCTTTTTATATTAATTTTGAAAGGATTAATCACGTTGCTCGTTCCTTCAAGACTTGTTACGTACCATTTTGCAATTAATGATGTACTCCTCAGTCCGTAGATAGTACCAATAAGAAAATTAATGGTTTTTAAGGAAAATAAGAATATTTGGTAAAAAATAAAGAAAGAAATAAACTGTATGGATGAAATTAATTGAAAGTTAAGATGTAAAAATCAGATTAAAAAAACGCAAATTAATAGAAATGATGCAAAATGCTAAAGACGACCCAAAATAAAAAAACCAAATTTTTGTGAGAGATAGTCTGGTCTCTTTGAAAAACCATCTCTAATTTAGCTGGCCCATAAAGAAAATTGTAGAGTAAGAATAGATAATAAGTTTTAATGGACTAAACCTGAGAGACGTCTCTTAGAGAGATGGTCTTTCAGGAGACTGACTGAAAAAAAAGACGAGAGGGACAAAATGAGTAGTAACTAGTAAGTAATACTCCATCCAATCTAGTCAATTAATATTTTTATCATTTTGGATTGTAACGTTCATTTTGCATCATTTTTATATTTGGAAATAGATCTAAATTTTTCTTTTAATTTAATTCGTACATTATCATTTTTTTAATTTCATCCACAAAATTCAATCTCTTACTTTATTTATTACCAAATTTCTATTTTTATTTGTTTTAAAAAAGTTATTCTTATTCACTACTAATTTAAGGGAAACATAGTGGTAATTAGAAACCGTGGCTATGACAGTATCTTATACAGCATGTACGTTCACATTGTGTCTAAGAGTCGTGCAATTTAAAGGGAGTAGCCTATGCACTCGAAGCCCGACAAAATAGCTCATTCAATTATAACACCTATATATTCTATGCCCCATTTCCAATTAGTGTGGTCATTGGTGAACCCCTTAATTCCAAATTCAGTTTAATCCATCAATCATTCATCTTCTACTGTTTAGAACACCGAAAGTACACTACCATAAATTTTATATCTAATCTAAAATATCATGAAAATTACTATATTTATAAATTGTTGTTAAATTGCTATATTTTTATCAGTTATATATATAAGTAGTGAAACTACAATAATTTTGCCAACAAGGAATAGTTTAGTTAGTTATATAAAGATCACATTTGTTTTCGGGGTCTGTCTAGATTTCTTGTTGTTAACGGTGACTCAAACTAGTAAGTACTATTGAAAAAGGTGAATCAAGAAGATGGGTCAAAAAGCCTGGTGCGTAGGCGGGGCGCGAAGAGCATTCTGTTTTCAAGTTGCGGCTCGCGA
This sequence comes from Amaranthus tricolor, assembly GCF_026212465.1. Classification (NCBI taxonomy): domain Eukaryota; kingdom Viridiplantae; phylum Streptophyta; class Magnoliopsida; order Caryophyllales; family Amaranthaceae; genus Amaranthus; species Amaranthus tricolor. The sequence continues at coordinate 4,392,300 of NC_080050.1, read as the reverse complement.
AGTTGTACGCGGCTCGCACGTGACGGTTATTTTTCTTGTGGAGCAGTTTCCTTTATTCTCGTGGAGCAGTTTCCTTTTTCTTGGCCGGTTATTTGTGTAATACTTGGAGCCCAAGTTGTCTTTTATTTGGTTTTATTATATATATACCTCCACTTATTAGTACTAGGGTTTTATTATTCACAAATTGAGAGAGAGACCACAAGAGAGTCATTATTATTTTTGAGTGTTATTGTAATTCATCTTGTAAATTCTTTGTGATCATAGTGAAATTATTTGATCTCGGTGCTAGTGTACGTAGCTATCACGTTGATAATGAACCACGTTAAATTTCTTGTGTCATTTTCTTATTGTTTGCATTAAATTTCTTTATTGTTTCATTATTATTCATCGATCATGTTTCTGCTGTCGCACAACACTTTGTAATAGGTTGAGAATCCTACCTTTTGACCATTTAGGCTAATCACCCGATTTTTAATAGACTCAATTGTTTGTGGTTCTTTACTGGCTAGAATCACACACTAGGGGTTTACCCATTGTGCAGTCTAAAGGATGGCTACAGGTTCCACCAATATCAACTAGGGATGGTCATGGCCGATTTCATGACTCAATTGGACCCACCCCTGTTTTAGGGTTTGAGTTTAATTTTTTTAGAAAACCAGCGGATTCAGGTCTAATTTTGGGTCTAAAAAAATAAACTTGGTATAGGTCTTTTGACCCAAACTTGACCTAGACCCTTTCTGTGGATCCATTTAAGACCTAGACTCACTAGACGTGTCCCAAACTCACCAAACGTGCTCTGGATCCGACCTATTATACAATCTAAAATCAATTTAAAGTTCATTCTAAACCTACTTCTAAATTTATTTGAACTCAATTCAAATTTATATATAACTCATAGACCCATTTTAGTACTAATGAAACCCTTAACATGTAAAAAAGTTGACATAAGAATAGTTAAATCAAAATCCATTTAAGACCCGTTTAGGATCCTAGACACATCAAACTTGACAGATATAAATCTTAATATAAAATTTTTAGACCCGAAAAATCTAAATTCGATTGGATCGTTTCAAACCCAACCCATAATCATCCCTAATACCAACAAAAAAGTACAATAGTTTAACAAGATGAATTGATGTTTATATTAGATTGGCATGTATTTTATATACTAGGGGGTCCTTGCAATTATTTTGCCATTTGGAGTCTTTTGAATTGATTATTTCTTCCCTTTTCATTGTTCTTAAACATTTGCACATATTTACATACTCAAATTTACCCTTGATGATTAAAGTTCAAATTAGTTGGTTGATTAATCACGTAGATATTTTCACCAAAAATATCAAACACATAGTGCTTTGACACATATTATATATTACTAATATTAGTCATCTCAAATTATTATTACCATAATTATGCTGATTTAGTAGGGTTACATAAATCTAAAGTACTCCATACTCAAGGTTTTGTTCTCCAATTATTCTTGGCCCTAAATTTTATGTTTAGGATTTCTAATGATTTATGCCAAAAAGTTGTAGGGGGCAATGCTACCATTACTTATTAAATTATAATCTTATTGTCATGGTTTAGCCGTATTTATACTTAATTAAATTGATTTTATTTTTACTAAACTAATTTTTTTTATTATATTCAAAAAAAAAACACCTAAATCTTTTCATCGTTAACATTTGACTCTTAATTTTAAAGTAAGAATTGATACGAGAATCAAATTTGTCATAACTATAACAAGTACAGTATTATTTTTTTACATAAAATTTCAAGTTTGATTTTCATCTAACCATCTCTTTGCCTTTTCAACCTTATAATAATTTTTTTTTTCCAGAATAATTCAATTTTTTTCCTATTTTCCAATAATAATCTAAACTTTTGATTTACCATGAATAATACTAATTAAGAGAGGTGGTTTCTTCTAACATCCAAACAAGTTAAGTAACCAATGATGTATATTTGTAGGTCATTTGAAATAAAAAAAATTTAAGAAAAATAATTATTTTCTTTTTAATTTTTTAAAATCTTTTTTTATTTGCCTAATTAACCTATTTAACAATTTGAAGATAATTTCGGATGTTAGTGAAAAACACATCTTTAATTTTATATCATTCATGATTAATTAAAAGTTGAGATTATTAAAGAGTTATCGAAAAAACATTAAATTGTTCTGGACAATATGAGACCAAGTTTCAAATTTCAAATTTCCTTAAAAAAAAAAAATATGAGACCAAGTTTCAAATTTTTAGCTTATCTTGAATTTTTTTTTGGATATACCTAGGTTAGATCTAATTAACAAGAATCAGATAATATCTTTTTCACTACATAGCTCAACATTATTTGATCATCATCATACTCAGTATATTCCGATCATAGAAAATTAAGGCCAGGGTCTGGGGAGGAAAAGACGGCGGCGACTCATAACCATAAAGGAGAGCGCGGCCAAAGGAGTCCCCGGCTCGAGGAAGATAAAGAGACGTAATAAAAAGTGAAAGATAACTTAAAGGCCTATGAAAATAAAAGAAGGACTACTACAAAAGAAGACAAAGAACTAATAGAAAAGAAACGATAAAAGTAAGAGGTTAAGAACACTAAAAGATAAACTAAGAGGTTATCAGTAATCTAAGACATGGATATGACGTCTCAAATTGCTCCTATCCCTAGTCAGGTCCGCAGAGAGGTTTAACTAATGCAAGCCAACTCTTATTTGTTTATCCCAAGTTCTCCTGGATCTTCCTCGACTCCTCTTACCCTTTACTATAACGCTTTTTACCCTCCTCACAAGAGCGTCGAAAGTCTTTTTCTACACATGACCAAACGACCTCAACATTATTTGATAATTTCCATAAATCAAAACCTGATCTTAGAAAGTGCATCAGAAAATATATAAACAAAAGAAGAACGGTAGAAAGTGTATGAACTTTTCTTAAAAAAAACATAAAAGTGTATTTACTTTAAACTAAAAAAATGTAAGTAATGAATAATATGAACATATACTCCACTTTTTACTAAAAATAAAATATGAACATATACTATCCTATTTTCTATCTTTTATTGAGTTTGCACATTATTTTTTATTTAGTTTGCTACACATTTTTTTTATAATGATAGTAGTTGGTTTTATATTTTTTTTGTTTTTTGTCCACATATTTTTTCCCTTTCTCAATACATCAATCAAATTAAACTTTTTAATTTTAATTATCGTATCCTCCAAATCCTAACAATGTAACTCCATTTTAATTTTTGTTTATGTACTTTATATAGTAAAATATTTTTTTTCCGTTTCATAATACTTGAACTTATTAATTTTTTGTTTTTCACAATAAATTTTTGGCAAAATCAACTCAATAATTTTCTATTTTACCTTTATTTTCAATCATTACATTATCCAAAAGAAATAATATGGACAAAAACATATTAATTAAAATAATTTTTCTTAATTTTTGTGTCACCATCCAAATATGCAAATAATGAACGAATGTAATATGTGTATATGGGTAGTCCTATTAGAAAATGAAAGAAAAATAAAGGTGGAGTACTTTACCTGTAAATCATAAAATTTAAGGAAGATAAACTTGGAATCTAAGTAAACAGATGAGATGAAATATAAAATAGTTGAAAATTTGAGGTCATGATGACAACCTAAAAGAACATAAAAGACTTACTACTAAATATAAAAAATTAAATACTAACATCTTGGATCTCCTAATACACCGTCTAACACCGACTCTAAATATGTTAATACAGGTAACGAAATGCGTGTTAATTAATTTTCCTTTTTATTTAATAATATATTAGGCCGACCAAATGAACATGCCTCTTAAAAAGACTGTCTTCTACAACAATTTGTTAAATAAATACTAATATTTTTGTGTGACATAAGTTTTCTGATATAAAAAGCTACCTAATTAAGCATCAAACTTTTCCCACTACCGCTGCTGCTTTCTATCCTACATAACACATTCTTCCTACAACCTTGTTTCCAGCCACAAATGAAGCATGACAGAGTAACAACTACTTCATCTCATTGTATTTTTAAGATTGTTATTAAAAATGATATTTTTCGAATAAAAATCACTCACAAGAAAAAGTTAATGAAAACACAAAAGAAAATAGAAAAAAAGAAAGTCACTACAATAACACTTTTTAAATATGAACTGATGGTTCATGGGTTGCTGTCTGTTTGTTATTGGGAATCATATATTTATGTTTAACATATATTCGTATCTAAATGTCTTATTTAGTTAAAAAAAATCATATATTTTGAAATAAATTGAAGTGACAAGTGTTATGCTTAATTATGTTCAAAATCACGAGTAAATGAAGAATCCAAATAATTATAGCGCACTAATAAATCAATAGAAAATTATACTTCACATTTGAATTGAATGCCTCAAGCAACTCTTCTATAAGTTAGATAGTTATTACCCAATATACTATGTGAAGTTACCAAGGGTGAAATCATTGATTATATATATTATATACAAAAACCTCTAAAATTTACAAGTAGAAGTAGTATTTCTCCCTTCTCATTTGATGTTTCTATATGGAATATTCTATTTAAGAAAAGCGTTAGCTTTAATTTTTTATGTATATTTAGAAATTAAAATATATCTGCTATTCTTAAGTCTTGTTAGATTTTTCTCAATATAGAAAATTATCTGTTATTTTACCTATGAATTTTAAAAAGTATAGAATGACATTCTAAGTAAATTTCCACTCATTATTTATATAAAGGGGAAGTGACTAAAGAATCACTTAAATCAAGTAAAACCCCATATAAAGAGATTTCTACAACGAGAAAGAATGAGTTATTGAATGTTTGGAAAATCAAATTGGGAAGATATATAGTTAGCAAAAGTTATAATCCAAGTCATCATCAAATTTAGTTAAACAATGGCTAACCCATTCTCAAGTCTCAACATCAACAAGGTGGTAAGTGTCATTATCAATTCAATTATAAAAACTAATTAATTTGACACTTTTCTAGAAGTTTGTTGTACAACATCAAATTAGAACAAGTGAATAGATTTGGTTATGATGGATTAGGTTGAATTTTTTACACCAATCTATAATGTTTGTTTGTTAGAAGCATAATTAATATGTAATTAATTTCTTAATTTTATTTATTTACTATACAAGAGACACAATAGTATAAGATAAGCTTGACCTTGTGAACGTTTCAAGTCCCACAAACCGCCCAAAATTAATAGGAAAAAAAGAAAAAAATATATCAACTTGTCTTAAGCTTGGTTTACAATGTATCTTTGTCCGCCAAAAAGCTTTCTTTTTGTGCAAATTATTTCCATTTGAAAACATATAGCCGTGAGCTATAATCCTATTTAAAAAAACTTATCTAGAGTTACATTTTATTTTAAGGGAAATTCCATATGATAGCATCCAGTTTTCATGAAACGTCATTGGTAGTAATTTTTAAAGAGTTTTCCACATGATAACATCCAATTTATGCACTATCTAACTGTCGTAGCATTTTTCGTTAAATTCTTGTTAATTTCCGTTTAATTCATCATTTTGTAAGATTTTTTCACATGGTAGCATGCAACTTTTGCTTTTCACCATTTAACTTTTAATTCACCGATTAATTTATCAATGCCCTTAAATGTTGTAATAATTAAGATATGAATTAGTGCTAGGAATGCACCTTTTGAACTTATAAAAGGCACCTTTTGAGCTTATAATATGTGGCTTTTGAATTATTTATTAGCGTTTGTAATGCACCTATTGAACTTTGTAATGACAATAATTTGATGAAAATAAAATTGTTACAACATTGAAGGGGGTTGATAAATTAATCGGTGAATTAAAAGTTAAAATGGTAAATAAAACATTTTTGAGAGCAAAAATTGGATGCTACCATGTGGAAAAATCTTACAAATGATGAATTAAATAGAAATTAACTAGAATTTAACGGAAAATGCTACGGCAATTAGATAGTGTATAAACTGAATGCTACTATGTGAAAAAATCTTACAAAAATGCTACCACTGGCATTTCATGAAAACTGAATGCTACCGTATGGAATTTCCCTTATTTTAATTTACTTCTTTATGATATTGATAGTAATAGTTTTTCAAACAAATATATTATTATTAATAGTAATTTGAATACTCAAATTAAAGGGACAGAGGGGTATTGTTACAGAAGTATTTGCTCGATATTGTTTTAGTTGTTAGATAGTAGCAATCTAAAGATTCAAAGGGATAGAAAAAGTATTGTTACAAAAGTATTTGCTCGATTTGTTTTTATTGTTAGAATATAAAAAAATTCTCATATATGTATGAATTATCATGATAATACAAACCTTATTTTGTAATGTTGGGAAATTTTAAAGATATTAAACCTACTTAAATAGAAAACTTGTGAATGTTGATGTAGGTTGTAGTAAGATGTGTATTTCGAAGATGATCTTAATTGAATTAAATGAGATTAAGCTCAATAAAATGTGCGGTGAAAATTTGCAAGTATATTTAAATCATGAAGTCTTGTATAAGAATATAAAAATAAATCCTTTTAAAATTATTACAACAAATTTAATTTTTTGCAGCATTAGTTTTAGTGGCATTAAAAAAAATCACTGATTCATATTTTTTGTGTAATAATTATTGATTTTATTTGAAGTTCCATTAAATCATATGTCGCAAAAAATTTTAGTATGATTTTGTATTATGCTGCTAAGGTTCTATTAAATACCATTAAATCCACTATATATACTATTAGAAAGTAATGATTTAAATTAAATATCGCTAAATATATCTCACTAAAAACAAATTATATTATAGTGAATTGTCATAATTAATTTAAAGTTATAATTGATCATTTAATACATGAAATGTACTAAACCAACCGAATAAAAATATTTCACAATAAGACTGTTTCTTTTGAAAATTTATGATTAATAAATGTTCTCTTTTCAATTTTTCTCTTTTCTATATTGTTACTCACAACAACTAAAAATTGCACAATATTATAGAATGTATTAACACTCAACTATCCTTCTTGGTTTTGTTGCTTTTTTTTTTTTCATATTCCAATGGAAAGAATAAATAAAATGGAAGGGAGTAATTCATTCAAAATGATGAAAAGAACAATCATCAGAGTCAATAAAATTAGGCCATAGTATAACCTTTGGAGTTAAAAAGGATAATAGCTTTTGGTACTAACTACTAAGTATAGATGAGCATGAGTATGAGCATGTTCTTGTTTTCTTGTCTTTTCCATATTAAGTTCTCAGTTGAAGCAGCAAATTAAATACAGTAAAAAGCTAGATGAAATTCCATGCACCAAAAGATTATAACTTTTTTTAATATAAAAGTGCACTTTTTAAAAATAAATAGTTAGAAAATAGTGATAAATTTGTTATTGGATTTATACACGATAATTTACACATAACAGGATAATTAACTGTACAAAATTTTTATGAAATTTCATCTTAAAACCAATTGATAACAATAAAAATAGCCTAATAAACCTATATATTTAATTAACTTAATTCTTTTTAATTATTCGAACCGAGAACACATGTGGATTGAATGATTAAAAAATAGTTCAGTAAGATCTCATGGAATAATTAACAACTTAGCCTATGATTTGAGTATTTAACCAAGCAAATGGTAGTAATATAATTGGTTATAGTAATTTTTTGTACTTGTTTAAAAAACTATGTGACTTTGAAGTTGAACTTTATAATGTTGAGTTTAAAAGCACTAAAATGACAGCAAGTCTTGTATTAGATCATTTCATTATGAAACAGGTCCATATAAGTAGCCTATTTAAAGAATTTTTAAAAATTTAGTTAAGCAAATTGAAATGTAACTGAATATGAAACTATTTCTTTTATTTTTTTTGTTAATTAAATAATGGGCCAGTAAATATTAAGCCGTCTCATGGTGAGACGATCTTGTCCTAACATGAACATGTTACATGTTATATACATATTGTTCTAAATACAGTTCATTTCAATTCGGTTTAAAATTTAATCAAATGTTACACCCTTAAATGATTGTAGTATTTTAGTTATTACGGATTAAAAATTTAAAATTTATAAGACTTCAAAAATTGTCATAAAAGCTACTAAATCTGAAATTCAATAAAAACATAACATCAACTACGTAATCAGACTATTGTAATATTAAAAATGTTTTTATAAAAATAATGGTAATACTTTGTTTCTTCAATTTTGCTTAAATAATTTTTTGAAAGTAATTTGAGAAAATAGAGTAAAATCAAAAGGATAAAAATATATTTTCATATAATGTCAAAATTAAACTCACTTTATGATGATACCAACCTTATTAGCTTGTATTATTATTATGATATATATTAACTAAGCAACAACTTTTATCATAATTAATTTAACCCTTCCAAGTTGGGGAAATCAGACCTTAATTAGTTCAATTTCATTAATATTTATTTATATTAATACTATATAATATATACTAAGTTTATAAGTATACCATGCCAGATGGAACAATACTAGCCAAAAGAATAATAATAAAAATGTTGCTCAGATTTGGATAAATTTCTTTGTCATGTTAATGTATGATAACACCAAAATTAATAAATAAATCAATCGTAACAAACCCTAAAAGAAAGTTTAAAAAATTGTATACTTTTATTTTAATCAGAAATAAATATTCTATTTTAGGTATATTACAACAAAAACTTGCAACGTGTCATCATATTAGCCATAAGATATATAATTTGGGTTCAAATTTTGTTTTCAACAAATATTAATAATTAGAAATTAGTAAAAAAATAAAATAAAATATAAATTTTAAAAATATATAAAATAGAGCAATTACTTTTACGTTTAGTTAAGTGTATAGTAGTAGTCCTAGCACAATATCTTGCATTAGATCCTATGAAAAACCTTTTAACACGCCATGCCTAAAATTATCCTAAATTTGCTCTCTCATTCAACCAAAAATAAGATAATGATAGTGAGCCACCCTTTTTTTCCTATCAAGGACTAATTTTTGGCCATACATTGTCTTTTCTTGGCCATTACGAGTACATTTATTTATTTATTTATTTATTTATTATTGTTATTTATTTTTTAATGTTCTTTTTGTTCTTTATTCTTTAATTAAATGTTCTTTTCAAACAAAAAATGGATCAAAGAGGGGCCATTCAATTCATTAGTTTTATTATTTATTATTTTAGTCACCAACTTCTACTTCTTGTTTAAATATGGATGGGACTTTAAATTTTTATTATTTTTATTCTTTATTTTTTTTATAGAGCAGACCAAGAGAGTTGAAGAATAAATTGAGAATCAATCCAAAATATTTAGTTGGAAATTGATGTATTACTTGCTCAAATTGAAACAAAATTGATTCTCTTATAATATATATGGTATATTAATAAAATTTTGTTATAAGAGAAAATATTCTCTAATATGGTTTCATTTTGTTGATCTGTGAAAAATTTATAATATAATAGTACCATTATTTCATAATTTAGTTTAAATTATCATATATCAAATTTTACATTGTTTATAACATATATAACATGTAATATAAATATCATTAATAAAATTTAAAGTATTTTTTTATATTGTAAAGGAAGTGCCATTTTATTTTATTTTAATTTTTTTGATTATAAGGTAGGCTCAGATAAGAAATAGAGTTCGATTAGAATTAAATTCAAGAATTCTCTGAAAATTAATACTTCCTCTCTAACCGAGACAAAACATAATTTTAATCATTTTATTATTAAAGGGTGATATGCTATATTATCTTCAAATCTCAAAAACATTTAAAAGGAAAGTTTCACTCAAGTCTAACCGTAGAAGTGTAGAAGGGTTTACTAATTATATATAGTTATTGTCACTTTCAAGTATATTAAGGATGCTAATCGCTTACTATATTAGTAAATTGAAAAGAAACTTGGACGGTAAATTAAGAAAAAGTGTAATGATTAATCAAGGATTATTTATCAGTTTTATTTTGTCTCTATAACGTGGTGGACCCATTGATATATAAATTTGTGCTATTACACTTAATTTGACCGATAAATCAAGAAAAAAGAGATAAAAATAAATATTATAAAATAATAGAAAAAATATGTGAATGAAATTAAAAGATAAGTTAAATATATAATTGAAAATTAAAGAATGATCGATAAGAATCATGATAAAAATAAAAATAAAATTAATTTTGTGGGAAGGATTATAGAAAAAAAGTTTGAGTAAATTTTGTGGGTTAGAGGGAGTAGCTAGTTTGTTGGGTTGAAGGTTAAGCTATAGCCAAAGTTGTCAACCCCCACTTCAAGTCTACTAAAGCAAAACTACTCTTTATTGTACCTCTAAATTTACTATTGTTACATTTTATTAATTTGGTTGAGGGGACAAAGAGATTATAATTTGTGGGTCTAAAAACTAATGGATGAATAAATAAAAAAAGAAAAAATGGTGTTTTTTAAAAGAATAATAACACATAGATAAGAAGTTTCAATCTCCTCTGACACATATGATAAAGAAGAAATAATGAGAATAAACACAAAATTAAGGTTTACAAAAGTATAAGTCGATAAAAAATGAAAATCAAAGATGGTGAAACCATTCCCATCAAACAGAGCATCTAGAACTCTAAAGAGCTTATATTGTTAGGGTCCTTCGTTCCAACCTGATTAAAAAGGCGGTCAGCTAGATGAATTTTCTATTTTGAAACTTGATGGACTTCCTTTATCTGGCTTCAATTTGGGAATTTCTTACAAAGATCACATAAAAATTAATAATTTATATTGTTAATATAGGAACTGAAAATCGAATTTATGTGACAAAGTGAAAGAAAAATCTCCAATCACTTATTCAACCATAATTCTCATAAGTCGTAATCCAAATATTTAATGGTGATAAACATTGTAAATATATTATTAGTCGTATTTGTGATTTGTTATTTATTGATCATAATAACCTTAATACGATCAAATATATATGTAGTGGCCCACACGAACATTAGTGACGAAACCGGCCAGTTGACATTTTATTTAGAACATGTTAGTTGATATTTCATATTTCAACTTATTATGAATTTAACAAATATTAGGAGTATTATTGTATCGAACTGAAAAAAATAGACACTAAATTTTATTGTTTTATTTGCTTTATAATTTTTAAATTGAGACTTAAAAATAAAAAATAAAATTAAAAATAATTTTTGTTATAATATAAATTTAACAATTAAAAATTCTCATTTTAAAAATCTTATACAGTTTGATTAAAATATCAAAATCGCTTATATTTACATAATTAATGATAAATGTAAATATTGTGATATTCTACTTATTATATATCATAATAATAATGGCTATTGTATGCACTATCTTCCTAGTTGAGCAAAGATCAAATGATTTCCATTAATCAAACTAGTATCTAATTAACGGAAAGTGCGTTTGAACGCTATTGATGATGTGTCCTCAAAATTGCGGCGTTCATAAAATCATACTCCATATCTAGAACAAATTTTTTTTATTATTGCTTTTATATAATACCTTTTTTATATAATATTTAAGCCATTTCGACTTGACATAAATATTTAGAAAATCAATAGCTGATAGTAAATTACAATTATTATTTTTAAATAATGACAAAATATAAGATTCAATAAAATATAAAATATAAGTAAAATAGAGGTAAATAAAATAATTTATAAATTGCTATATGATACATTCAAATATATACCCAAATATCCAATAGTTTCGTTTTCTTTTGGCCACCCCCACCTTATAAACATGTTAGATGATATTCTTTTTGCATTGTAGCAAAATTTGCTACAATACTATAATTTGTTAATAAGGTGGGGGTGGCCAAGAGGAAAAAAAAAAAAAAAACTATTGGATATTAGTTACAATTTGCAAAAAATAGTTGATATCCAACATGACTAAATTGAAATGACAAAAATAGTAATCATTATAGCTGTTAATTATAATTTGTTTGAGAAAATTATATAGAAAATCATAAAATATTATTTTTGATCATGCATGGAACATTGTAAGAACGTAACGTTTTAAAAATAGTTATATGTACCACTAAATACTACTTAAACTATTACTTTGCCGAATAGTGATACCACTAACTATTATTTAAATTGTTACGCCAAACACGCTCAATGTCAAATTCTGGATGATTGAATAAGGAGAACAAGTCTAAAAGGGGTTTGTTTAAAGGTGCTGTAGAAATCTATTTCTTGTCGTTTTTTTGGAAAATTTATCATTTAATTAATTAAAATCCAAGCTGATTAATCTAATATGAAACAATCCATGACACAAAAGAGTAAGACAAAGGCAAAAATAGTACACCCAACTAATTCTTCATCATCATTATTTTCAGTGTATTCCGCCTATAAAAAACTATGATCCCGATCTAGAGTGAATAAAGGCGATAACCTATACGATAAAAAAAAATGTGACAAAAAAGCCCCTCAGCTCGAAAAAAAATACTTAAAAGGAAATATTCCTAAAAAAAAAAAGAATCGAATGAAGCTTAAATTGCAAATATGTATTACATGCCCAACTAATTATATACCCCAAATAATTAGCCTAACCTTTCGAAACAAAGAAGAGGACAAACCCAAAAAATAAGGGCAAAAAGAAGGTTTCATAACTTCTCTTGGACTCATATGAGGTAATGTTTGCACATAAAAGAAATGTACTAATCATTAGTTGCATGATGTGGACAGGCCAGGTAAGAATTCTGACATGTCCTCCACATGGCAAACGTTGGGATGTGACAAGTCAGCAAAGGGCGGCGCACCAAACAGACAAAAAAGAGTTGGAATTTACAGTAAATTTGTTAATAAGGTGGGGGTGGCCAAAAGAAGAACAAACTATTGGATAGTTTTAAAGTTTTAATTTTGTGTTAAACAGTTAAAATTTATTTCAAGGTTTGTGGTTAAGATAACATAGTACATTGATACTCATTGGGTAGAGTAAAATGATTTAGACACATGTAATACATTAGTTCTCGAGTTCGATCGCTTTTAGTGATCTTATATGGAGTATAAAATTTTCTGTATTAGTTGTTCTTTTAAATCTATCCGATTTGATATAATATAGAAAATAGAGTTCATATTAAAGAGATATATAGGAAATAGAGTTGTTCGAAAACTCGAATTAAAACATGATCTGCCCTAACTTGACTCAAAAATAAAATTTACTTCAAATAAAACTGAATTGACATAATACTTATGTAAACAAAAAAAATCAAAAACTATTCAACATCTGATCATAAATTCTCAAATGAGACGGTTTCATAGTGATGCTATCTCTATTGGGTTGGCTTATGTACATCTAATGCGATAAAGTGATCACTTACAATGTCAAAATGATCAATTAAAAAATAGACTAATTATATAGACACATCTTATAGTGAGACTATTTCATATGAGACGAGCTGATAAGGAAAAACATAGTGGTATTGCAACACCAAAATATTAGGGTTGGCGTAAAAAAGAGTTGGGAGTGCTGTCACACGCCGTCCAAATTATATGTAACTTTGAGCAATCTGCTAACCCCATGCGTAATTGAAAGCCTCTTTCTAACCTTCTTTTATTTTTTACCTTGATAGGCATAACCTCTTCTATATATATATACGTATAGTTTCCTACTCTTCTTTCCAAGGTTGTTTATGTCTTGCTATCTAGCTCTTTATTCATCAATTTGGTTTGCTCTTGATCATCAATCAATCATCACTCACTACATCAAACTAACAACATAGAGCTTGGAGGAGGACATACACACAAGATTATTATTGTTGAACAAGATCAATCAATTTCATTTTTTGGTTAGTATTATTCATTTTGTGATGTATATTATCATTTTGTGATCTATTATCATTTATAAGTTTTCATTTGGGCTTAGTTTTTAAGGAATCAATCTTAATCAAAATCTTAAATTGATAGTTGAGAGCTCCATATATGCTAAATACTCCATCAAGGTTATATGGATATATTATAATTAAGATGCATTAAAAATATGAATGGAAATACAATTAAAGATGGTTTTTTGAGTCATTTGATCATGATCCTCTTCATATAGAGATGATCTAAGTATTTTAATGAGTTGACATCTTAATATATGATTATATTACTTGATTTATTGAGAGAAGTATATATATATATATATATATATATATATATATATATATATATATATATATATATATATATATATATATATATATATATATATATATATATATGTATATATATATATATATATATGTATATATATATATGTATATATATATATATATATATATATATATATATATATATATATATATATATATATATATATATATATATATGTGTATATATATATATATATATGTGTATATATATATATATATATATATATATATATATATATATATATATATATATATATATATATATATATATATATATATATATATATATATATATATATATATATATATATATATATATTAAAGATAGTATATTACCATATATGGTATATGTAGGGATATTTAAGTTTTTATATAATTTATATACTTTGTCTCATAATTGAAAATTTTGTTATATAAGTTTTAATTCTCATTTACACAATTAGGTCTTTAAATGACAAAATAATCTTTTCAATCCATCACAAATTCAATAACCATGTTGACTTTAAAGAGCAACAAAAATTTTGGAGTAGACTTCATAATAGTAGTCTAATTATTTTGTAGTTGTACTAGCCAATAAAAGGTAGCATGTGTGGTTGAAAAACAATGCTAGCTAGTGACCTTCTTCTATTACCTTTCTTTCAAGCCCTTTGGAACTCTACCTATCTAGAATCCTTTTTAGTTTTTACCACCCCATCTCAAACTAAAGAAAAGAATTAGTGAAAAAAGAATCTATACTTTTCATAATAGTAACATATGACACAAGTTTATTTACATTTACAAGCTTTATATTTATACATAAGTATATAATATATTTTGAGGCCTCAACAATCAGCTTTAAGTTTTTGGTTGAGTTAGTTTATGACATAGAATCAGAAGCTAGCATGACAAAAGGTCACAGGTTCGAATCTTAACCACACCTCATTTAAGACACGTGTTACATCCACACTTATAGCCCAAAGAACTCTCGTATGAGGAGACGTGTTAGAGTATATAGCATATCCTAGGGTCTCAACCATCAGTTTGAGCTTTAGGTTGAGTTGATTTTATGACAAATGTATAGTCAAGATTTTGTTGAACTGGTTGAATTCTGTAATATTTTTCGATTTTATTATATGATGGAGTAAAAATCAATTTTAACTAAGAGGTTAACAAATCAAATGTTTAGCATTTTTGATTAAAATTTATGATCAAAATCTTTGTTCTTTCAAATTTTCAGTTAAGTTTTTGAGTTGGTTGAAATTTTGGTGCAATGCATGGTTCAAATAGATTACTAAAATCATGTATGACATTGACTTATATATACATATATACATAAAAAGTATATGTTTGAAAAATGATATTTAGTGGTGGGTAAGTGATGTAGAATTATATGAATATGGTTATGGAGCAAGATACAAAAAGCTAATGGTAGCTACTCAAAAAGTGTATAAGAATGTAGTGCACTCTACTCAAAAGACAACCCAACGTGCTTGCTTTAGTGCACCCTCCCAAAGTCAATGTTTTGGCCTCCTTTTTTTTTTACCTCTCATGTACAAAAATACTCTACTACTCATTGATTTTATATATTTAATTTTTAATTTGGGATTTTTGTAAAGATTTTTTTGGTGGGTCATAAATTAGTGTTGATTGGCTATGAACTAATTAGGTATAGGATCATAATAAATATGGACCATTAAAAGTGCTTAATTATTTACAATTAACTTTAGACCTAATTTTCATATGAGTTCATGATTAAAAATTTTCCATGCATGAGAAGAATTTCATGTATGAAATAGTTCATCCCACCTCCTAAGGTCAAGCATGTTTTCAAATTATATTATTTTTTTTATTTTTGTTTGTCCACTTAAAAAATTTTCAATTTAAGATAGAAAAATTTAAATAGGTTTTTGAGAGATAAATTAAAGATAAAATATATTCATGTAAAATTTAGTTAAATTCGTCTTAATATAGTTTTTTTATTATAAAAGTACAATTTTTTAAATTTTTTATAATGCACATTTAAGATATTAAAAGCTTTAAATTTGATTTAAAAAAACGTGTAAAAAGTAAAGATGATTTTATAAAACCAACATAAATATGAATGTTGGTTGCTTAATGTGAATTGATTAGATTCGGCGTCAAATTTCAAAGTGTGTGAATTATTATTTTTAATTGTAAAAATAATGTCTATAATTATGTTTTTTTTATTCCATTCATACTAATCAAGACTCTACTAGTTTAAAAGCCCAAATGCTTGATTTTTCTATATGTTTTTTTGTTTAGTCAACCTTATTTTAATTAGTTGCGATTAATTAATCGTATTGAATTTATTAATGTTATATTTTTACCATCTTCATGTAAGTTAATTCATTAGACCAAACATTCCCTAAATCCTCACTCTTCGTATCATAGATTATAAAAGAGTAACCTTTATAGTTATATTTGCATATTAATATTTTTTATATTGCAAATTATTTTTTTATTATATTATTTGACAATGAGTCTTATATAGAGCTGACCTTGAGATTTGAGAGGTCCAAGCTGAAGCATTAATTATGGGCTTCTAATTACTAAATATACTATTACTAAATATTTTTATTTTTTGAAAGGTCAAATATTAAAGCACCATTTTTTATTTTTTAAATTGGTTCAAGGGTTCAGGTTCCTCATGCCTCCTTATATGATCCATATATAGGATTATTTTACATATACTCCATAGTTCATGTTGATGCTTTTAATTATATTATTATATATTGCTCCAAAAAATATTGATTATGTTCATATTATTTTTGATGAACAATAATTTTATAGATCACATTATTATATCTTATGTATTTATACATTTAATAAATTTTACAGAAGAATATATAATTGGGAATGGATCAAATGGAATCATGTGTTCCACCGGGATTTAGATTTCATCCCACAGAAGAAGAATTAGTGGGGTTTTACTTGAAGAGAAAGGTCAACTCACTCAAATTTGATCTTGATGTCATCATTGACATTGATCTTTACAGGATGGAACCATGGGACATCCAAGGTATTATTCACTTCATTCATTTGATAATACACTAATTTTTTAAAAAAACTGAGGATTATATAGGACCACATAAAAATAGTGAATAAGGAAAAAATTAAAGACAAAATGTTGGGATGGTTTATTTCACATCGACAAATTAAAAATAATGTGCACACTTTATAAGTTAGTTGAGTCTTCTTCCCATTGACAAATTATTTTGGGATGGTATATATCTTTTTGGCTTATAAAGTGTGTGCACCTCATGTTTTCCGGTTAATATATTAGTATTTACAATAAAAACAACCTAATTTAGCACAAAATAAGAATAATATAATGACAATTGTGTAAATAGTAGAATTTCATAAGAGTTTAAATAACAGATAACGGTTACCAAATAAGAGAATATGATTATGACATGAATAGAAAGGAGTATATGTTATAACAATTTACTTAAATACTTATTATTTTTAGTAATTTTGCGTCAAGTATTTCTTGTGAATATATAATAAGACACTTAATAAAATAATTTCATTATTTAAATAATAATTATATGTTTAAGTGTAATAATAAATTACAATCATCTTTCTTTGTAACTAGAGGTTCTAATATTTTAAATTATTTATTCTACGACTTATTATTAAAGACTCGTATTAAATCCATTCTCATGCCATTCAAAACCTCAAAATCACTTAATACTGAGCAATTTAAAAAATTATGATACTTTTCTAACAAATATATTATTTTTAAACACTTAATATATACTACATTATTTAATATTAAGAGCTTTAATTTTTTAGACTTTTGTACAATCAAACATATTAAACATGCTTAAAACCTGTCCCGATTATTAATTTCAAGTATAGGCCTATACAATACAGGGCAAGTGTACTCGACGGAGATTTGAACAACCACTTTCTCTATCCCACTAATTAACATCATTTGTTATTTTAATTTCTCCTATTAATTTTATTTCTTTTCTATTTTTAAATATTAATCTACCACTTTATTTTAATATTATCTACATAGAACTCTCTTTTAATTTATCCACCTCATTTTTTTTTAATTAAAAAACACTTTATTTTTCTTTACGACTAACTCAGAGGGATGAATCAATATATTATATAGGGTGTAATGTATTAGCTTCATTTAAATCATCACGCCGTAACCTGATTGGCATGCATAATCATTTACAGTTTGACACTAAGGTAAAAAAAAAAAATAAAAAAAAATAAATAATGTTCGTACCACCACTTGACATAGTGTAATTTGGACTCTTTATTATTGTGGTGCAGATAAATGCAAGTTGGGATATAATGAACAAAGTGAATGGTACTTCTTCAGCCACAAAGACCGGAAATACCCTACCGGAACTCGTACGAACCGGGCTACGTCTGCCGGATTTTGGAAAGCCACCGGCCGAGATAAGGCGGTGTTTTCGAAAGATAAAATCATCGGGATGAGAAAGACACTAGTGTTTTATAGAGGTCGTGCTCCTAATGGTCGTAAAACTGATTGGATCATGCATGAATATCGTCTCCAAACAACTGAACATGCTCCTCCTCAGGCAAGTCTATCCGTAAAAATAAATGAATAAAACATTTATTATTAGTGAAAATTACTTAGAATAATCTAATATTTTATAATTTTTCTACAATAATTCCACTTATTAATTAACCATGAGTAATTTAACTTTAGGGGTATTTGCCTAGAGTAAACTTGGATAACCCGATGACCTATTATAATAGGTAATTCACCTAAAAAGTAAACTGAAAATTAATGTAAAATTAGAGAAAAAAATTAAAAATTTATATAAAAAATTCTGAATAATAAAAAAATAATAATTTTTTTCAACATTTTATTTTAATTTAACTTTTTTTTAAAAAAATAAAACTTGCTATAGCACGCCATCAGGTTATCGGGACTCTTCAAAGTTGGGATTATTTATGGTTAATTAATAGGTGAAATTATTATAGAAAAATCATAAAAAGATTGAATTATTTTAGAAAATTTTTCCTTATTGTTATATATGATCATATAATTAATATTTATACCTGGTATATATAAATTCATTAATTTTATTAGTGTTAAAAAAATATGGTTATAATGTAATTATAAAAAATGGACCAAAAACTTTTCTAGCTAGTTCTTTTCCTAAGCATGAATATCTTTTTGCATGCTAGTTGCTAAAGGTCCAAACTCAAGATTTGTAAAAATAAACTTTTGTTCAAAATTCAATCCATATTAGTTTATCACCAATGACTTCTAAATGATTTTCAATTATAAAATTCATGGCCATGGTTTAAATATTAATTATATTTGGAAATAAATCATTGATTATATTTTTTAAATTTGTTAAATATAACAGAAATTACATCTTCATTTGAGAATAAATACTAAAATAGATCTCACACTAAATTTCTTATTACTTAAACACTAAACAGGTTTCTAATTGAAATTCTTAAATACATACAATTTATCATTTGTGAATTCCACTAAATTAATTAATTAAAATGTTTCTGAATAAAAAACAATAAACGTAAACCTTATATTTTATAATTATGATACTCTCTCGTATTTGTTCCTTAAAGGTGTTCCCATTTATCACTTTAGGTAGTTCTAATTGTTGTTTTCCAAACAAATCGTTCTATTTATATCACTATTTTGGATATAATTAACCTTATTCATATTAATACTTACGGTCTCCACATATCTTTTACTAATTTCAAATTAATATTTTTATATTGCTTTAAGTCCCCATAGGTTTTCAGTTACATTTATTTAAATATTTTTTTTAATAATTGTGCGTCTTATATTTTTTTCAATAACTTTATTTTAAAAACTTTTTAATATTTATGATCTCCACTTTTTCTCCATTAATTTATTACTCAATGAAATAATACATCAATCATCTGACAAATTGATGATAAATTATAGGGAAATTCCACGTGGTAACCCCGAGGTTTTGGGTTTTCCATGTGGTAATCAAAACTTTTAAAAAATCCACGCAGTAACCCTGAGGTTTACCAAATTGTTCCAACGTGACCTTTTTGCACATAAAACGTTAGCAAACGTTAATTTCGAAGCTTTAAGGCTGCTGTACGTTTATCTATGCGACTTGCATTCTCAAATTCCATCAGTTTCAACCTTTTTCCCCAAAACATAAACTCTAATTCTATCATCATTTATCCAAATAAATTATATTTTTTCCCCCAAATTCAAATATAGTGCTTGTAATGGTGAGTTAAGTTTTATGTTTTGGGGGAAAAGATTGAAACCGATGGAATTTAAAATGGTGAGTCACATAAATAAGTGTACAACAGCTTTAAAGTTTCGCAATTAACATTTGCTAACGTTTTCTGTGTAAAAAGGTCATGATAGAACAATTTGGTAAACCTCAGGATTACCGCGTAGATTTTTTAAAAGTTTTGGTTACCACGTGAAAAACCCAAACCTAAGGATTACCACGTAGAATTTTCTAAAATTATATTTTCCTTAATCTCCTTGTACATTCCTAATGTGAAAAACTTGAAGGAACGTAAAAAAATACTATTTAACAAGCGTGCTAGAGCAAAATTACATATTAATTTTAAAAGTCCTATTTATTTTATAATTTTACACATATTCTTGGAGCCTACACACAATACTTACGTATATTAAGAAAAAAGTAATGTAACTCGTGTAAAGTATTTAGGCCGTCTATGCGATTGAACACCTTGCATAAGTTTAACACCACTTTTTTCGTTTATTAATATGTACATACATATGTAATGTTAAACCGTACTAAGTTAAAATTCTGACTTCACCTCTGTTTGGAGCCCATATTTAACAAAAATAAAATATAAAATTGTTGCAGGAAGAAGGATGGGTGGTATGTAGAGCATTCAAGAAACCAAGTCCAAATCACAAGCAAGGTTATGAAGCATGGAATCACCAAAACAATTACTATTACATTAGAAATAATACTATTTCTTCTCCATCTTCTGATCATAATCATCATCTCACTGATTCATTAAATCAACGGCTCACAAACTTCCAACACCCTCAACAATCCATGCACCACCCCACATACAATAATAACTTTGATCATCAAGAATTCATCTCTAGCTCATCCAACACCGTTGATCTTCTTGAAAATCACCTGATTACTGATCTTCCAAGATTAGATAGTCCATCACTTTCTACAAGCTTTGCAGCAAAAGATCATACTCTATATGATCATCATCATCAGATTCATTATCAAAATCATGATCATCATCATGATCATCATGAGATAATAAGCAGCAACAAATGGGAAATTTTGGATAGTTTTTTGGGTGATTCTTCATCACAAATTATGTCTGAAAATACAGCAAATTCTCATGATTATGAGATTGAAGTTCAGAATCAACTTGGAGGCTTCCTGGAAGAATGTTTTCCAAATTTATAGTAAAAATATTAAAATATAAATATTAAAAAAAATTAATACATATATTAATTAATGATCATAATATTTTTAAAGCTAGCACAGAAACTGTGGTGGCATGAATTATGTTTAGCTGAGTTTAAACATGCTAAACATAATTTATTAGGAATTTAATTACTTTGAATATTATTGTGTGTTTTTAACAAAATGAAATTAATTAAGCTTCTGTTAATTAATATGGAAGTTAATTCCTTTAAATATTTTATGGGTAATTTGGTGCAATTAATTTCACCAAGCCCTTTATTTTTCATAATGCTTTATCTCATGCATATGCCAATTGTAACATTTCTTTTTTTTGAATAATTGTTTTCTCATGTAAAGTTTATAGTGTTCGTTAATCAAATCCTAAGAATTTATCGAAGTTAATTTTTCTATGTATAATACTTTGTCAAATGTCTATTGTGATATACTTGAAAATGCTCAATAATGTAACATGTACGTACTTTTATGAATAACTGTCTTTTAATGAGAGGATCTTAAAATCAGGAACACATATATTTATATTTTATTCTAGTTGGACTATATATAACCCATGTACATAATGCCTGTCACAACGAAATTGTCTTATACAACAGTTTGTGTTGAGTCTGATTAGAGTATAAAACAACGACATATATCTAGCAAACGGACCAACTGTAATTTGTGGAGGAGTTATTCTGGACTTTAGGCCCTGGTCTTCTTGATGTACTGGATCCAGCGAAGCCCATATGATTTTTACTTTTAAATTTAATGGACTAAGCCTAACAGTTTTCAAAGAGACGGTCTCTCAAGAGACCGGCTGTAAAATTTAAGAATACTAGCTAATTCTTTATTGATTATTGAGGTTTTCTCATAATGAGACGACTTTAATTGGGTCAATCCAAACTATTAAAGAACCCACTTTCTGTACAAGTGTAAATTAAGTTTCTAATTTTTTTTTTACTAATAGGTCTTTTGTTAGAATCCGTATCACAGTGAGATAGTCTCATACAAGACGGGTTAGTTTATTTAATAGCGTTTTCATTTGTGATAGTAAAGTATGGAAAGAAACAAAATGTTATTATCATGTGAACTCATGTTGTTATATCTATTATTTATATACGAAGCTATTAGTAGGAGAAAGTTGACAAGGATCCATCCTAAAAATTGGTGACACTAAAGTATATACAAGGAATGTAATCTACAAATGATTTTATATCTACTTTTAACTCATAATACTCTCCTATTTTATTATTAACATAACAAAACCGCTCAAATTCTTTTAGCCTTATGCCAAATTTAAAATTTTTCATCTAAAAGTTTTCTTTGTGATGTTAATATAAAATTTATAACCTCTTCTGATCCTAATTTATAGTCGTGACTTCGCTCCCTTATCCTTCATCGTGTTAGGTACAAACTCAAACTCACTTTAATTCGACCGCACTTTTTTTTTCTATTAAACTGAAACTTAATTATTATAATTTTTCATTTAAATACTTCAAATATACATAAAACATATTTTAAAGTACTTCAGAAAAGGTAAGTATTCACTCTCAAAGATGGATTAACAATAGAAATTTAGCAAAAAAAAATATAACTATATTATCCAACGTATTTGCTAAAAATAATATTTTCTCTTAAAAGATGTCAATATTAGTAGCAAATTCACAATGATCGAGATATAGTGGATCAAAGGTCAAAGAATTACGGTGCTACTAATCTTATACCTAGATTTACACTATTCATAAGTGTTGCAATATGGAGCTTAAAATGAGACAATGAACATGTTTTGGTAGCATTTGAACTTTAAGAAACCTTATTCCCTCCATTTCAACTTTAATAAACCTTCAAAAATAATTCTAACCTAATCAAACTTGCCTTCTACAAAAAGTAACATCTCTCTTTATTCACTGAAAAAGAAAAAAAAAAAAAAACAAATAGACGTATTCAAAAGACACCTATTGATTCGATATTCATCCGACCTTGTAATTGAATCTGAGTTGAACCGACGTTAAATTGATTCGGAAAACCTGACCCGTAATCGATCCGACGAATGACAGAAATGAACACCTCTAGGAACAAACAACGAGGGCCGAAGAGATAATTAGTTAAACACAAACATTGGATCCTTGGATTCATGAAACCCATTACAAATAAACAACGGTAGCGAAAGGAAGAAAAATCCAACACTCTCTAGTCTCTTATGCTATAATATACACAGAAATGGGTAAAAGGATAGGTAGGTATACGTTAGAGGTCAGATAGAACTACTCAATGTCACAAACATAGTCCAGAATGTAAGCGAAATGGCAGCTTAGATGTATAACCGTTACAGATCACACGTAAATCAGCATCCGGGAAGGGAATGTGCAGAGTTATATGGAGAAAAACTCGCAGCAGATTCGCTATAATGCAATGGAGTCAGATATCTCATAGAAGAAGATCCGAGAAAGCTTGATGAAGCATTGCTAGGACTTGGAATATACGGAGACACGTATCTAGTATTGAGAGGTGAGATAGACGGGTAGCCCATCGAACTAGGGGAAATATACTGAGAAGTGTATGACCTTTGAGAGGACATATTCCTAAGGTCCATGGAGCTTTGACTTATACTTATAGAAGGAGAATGCCGACTATGATATGAGTTGGGATGACGGGGTATTTGACGACTACTTGAAATCGAGTTATTTTGAGAAGTTGGATGGGATTGTGGAGTTGGTGAAGCTATTTGCATTGCGGAGGAGCGTACTGATGAGGATCTAAATGAAGAGAAAGGTGAAGAAGCAACAGACGATGGGTTGGATGAGAGCAATGGTGTAGATTCTGATGCGGGAGGTTCACCGGTACTAGTCCTTGCATCTCGTTTGCAAACTGGGCAAAATGTTCTCCATGAGGTGAGCCAAGCATCCACACAAAACGTGTGAAATTCTGCACGAATACATCACATGAAATTAATTTTCGGGGAAAGCCAAAAAAAGAAGCGAGGAATTGAATGGAAGCACAACAGGCATGGAGATCAAAACAAAAAGCATCAAAACTTTCTACTTAGTAGTATTTTTGAAAATTCCTAGTGCTTTAACTTGAACCCACATGGTTCTCGAGAAGGACAAACGGTCCGTTTGGTTAATGATACTAATTGGTGGTAATGAGAATGATTTGTAGTGTAAATTCTCATGATATGTATATGAGTCATGTCATTCCCATAGTGATGAAAGTTTGATCATAAAAAAGGTTTTTTGTTCACCATTTTTCATTACCAACTAATACCACTTGTTCAAATGATAATGGATTGAAATGAATTATGTGAAGAAAATGAGATTGTTAAGGAAGAATAAGCACAATTATTAAGTTTCCAAGAGATATTCCTACAAAAATTACACTAACTTTTCATCCCCATTCCCACCATTTAGTATCAATTACCAAATGGGCTGAAAGCGTTTAAGCATGAAATATCCGAGTTGTGATAGAAAAGAGCTTTTAACAAAGCATCTCTAAAAAAACAACTCGGAACAGGTAATTGCACAGAATAATTCACCATGAAAGTTCAAGTGCAGAAATGATATCATTAAAAATAGAAAAGTTTATAATTTTAAATTAGGATAACAATTTGAAAATATCCCACATTTATGAGTACTCAAGAGAGAAATCAAAAGCACAATGAACTTTTTTTTTTTCAATAACAGAGTAGGTTGAAGGAAGAGGAGAGTTAGGTGAGAATCAAACCCATGATCTTGCCGAGGAAAAGCATAAGAAACTTAAAAACTAAACTCGGACAAACAAAAAACCCGGCTACCTTTGGTAGCACACTTACCGAATATTCGAATGTGTGAATCTTGTGATTCTATAACAAAACTAGAGTTAACAAGAACCTATACCAAACACCCATAACCAAAGCAAATAATATCTTTGAAGGAATAACTTACTATGACGACAAGGCAAAACTCGGAGCTTATCTCCAACAATGTAGTCCTCAAGGCATATGGCACAGGTTGATGCGGTGCAATTTTCCTCAGTTACAGCAGTGAATATCAAGCTTGGCATAGCTTTGACTAGTCGACTACTCATCCCATGAAATTCGCGAACTCGAGCTTGAGGCCTTTCACGTCTAACACGGTGCCTTCTAACGAAAAAACAAGTTGCCAGCAAACCAGACATTGCTAGTAGAGAAATGAAGGAAATTGCCATTATTGACCATGCGGAACTTTCATAGCTAGCTAGCATCCACACTTCGACGCCAGAATTAGCATACGTCCTTAATTTTTCTCCAGTTGCTTTCGAAACAAATGCCGCGTGGATTTTAATACCAGCAGGATTTCCCGCCACTGTATGAATTAGTACATAGCCTTATATAATGTTGCAGTAAACAAAAGATATGCACATGTGCAGTAAACATACATATGATTTGTAAAAAGGTGGACGATTGGCGAAGAGCAGATCAATATGCATGGATCATACCCTTACTTCCACATCTAGTTCCTTCGTTAATCGGAGCTCCCTAATACATGATTAGGGCCTATTTTCTGAATTTTCAGATTTCTTGCAATTAATAGGAAGAAACTAGAAAAAAAAACAGTTTCATGTAAGAATAAGTTTCTGGTTTTCTGGTGTTAGCTTATGTAATGGATTTGTTTGTTTGGCACATGACTGTTAGATGAAACTTTTTTGACATCTGGAAGTATTGGCTAACAAGCCACCTGTTATGGAGATATTTGGTAAAAATTATTTGTTAGCTATAGGTCGTTTATAATAGAAAGTAAACCAAAAGGCAAAAAAGCTAACATTGTTGGTTTTTGGTTTTGGCTTAATAGTCACTTTTTTTTGACTAAAAAGCCAAAAGCCAACTAAAATGTCAGCAAAAGAGTCAATTGCCAAACACCCCCATATGACTTCTAAATCTTAATGGATGCTAAAAACCGGGGGTGAATTTAGGGGGTGGGCCTTTGCCCGGTAATAATTAAATTCCTATTAATATTAAATTGTGTAAAACATAAAACTAATAAATAATAGCCAGCTGGTTGAATAAACATGCCAAGATGAGTGATTTAAAGGTCATGGGTTCAAGTCCAGTTACAATGTAGTCTTCAAACCGCAGTGACAATATTGTAAGGTACACGGAAAAAGGAGAAGGTAAATAAGATAAAGTCACCAATTTTTGAATTGCACAAAGGTTCCAGGCAAAGGCCTAAGCCTTTGGGTTCAAGACACCCTAAAAGTTTAAAAAATCATATAATTACCAATTGCCCATATAATTATAAACATATAATTATAAACAATAGGAAAAATTTTGCCTTTTGGTAACTTCTTTCTCAGGAGTAACTTCAAAACATATAATTATAAACAATAGGAAAAATTGTTCGGAATAATCCCACCTATTGCCCATTTGCCGTGAATAATTACAACTAATTATTTTTTAATAATTCAATCTTTGCATATATTTTATTGACAGCACCCCTTGCCACATTTTAACCGGCTACCATAAGTACCTACAATCAAAGAGGAGTAGGGATAGTCCAACAAAGAAGCATGATAAGGAGAAAGAAGTGAGTATAACAGCTCGTAGGTACGGTTAAAATGTGAAGATTAGATTATTTAAAAATAATCAATTGTAGGGATTATTTACAGCAGATTGGTAATAGGTGGGATTATTCAGAACAATTTTTCCTAAACAATATGGAAGCTAAGATAAATTGCACACATATGCAAAGAAGTTCATGTTCAGATGGAGCCATGTTCTGTTTCATTCATACTAAATTCAATGTTAAAGCACTATCTATTGCAAGAAACTGAGTCATCCACATCAAAGTTCATAATCAACCAGTCAAATACAAGAACAGAAAGCCAAATCATCATCAAAAACATAACAAATTGGACTTTTTAAATCATGAATCATCATATATAAACTGGAAATAAGGACACCAAATTACCAGAGATGCAATTAGAGATAAGAAAATGAAAATTACTTGCAACCAAAGCACCACTATCCTCATCATCATATATAATCACAGCTTCAAAACCTGCATTCTGTGCTCTCCTAACTTTATTTTCAAAGCTACATCCACCTCTAATGATCAATGCAATTGGGGATGAGCAATTTCCATGGTGTTCCACTGTATTATTCAATGGTGAACAAGCATCTAGAGGCTCAGCTATGTACAATTCCCCGCATAAACCGGCAGACCTCAATGGTGGTGCTGAAACAATCAATTGAAAACAATGATATAAGATTAAAATTTTGTACTATAATCTCAATCAAGATTTAGATTTTCTAAAGAGCAAGAAGCAAGATTTGATTACTCACCAAAGTTAGCTTCAATGTCTTCAAATTGAAGGGTGAAATTTCCTCCATTAATAACCACAGAAGCGAAAGAAAAACCCAACATCATGATCAAAGACAAACTAAATAACACAATTAGTCGGAAAACTTCAATACCCATATCAATTTTATTCAAAAAAAATAAACACCCAAATCTGATGTAGCAACAAACAGGCAAACCCCTTTGAAGTATTCTTATTTCTACCAAAAGCTGACAATATATTTTAGTTTCACCCAGTAAAACATAAATTCCACAAAACCCACAAAACAGAATTCAGATTTTTCAACTGATGTATTAGACTAGAGAGTAAACAGGAAAAACCCAGAAAATGAAAGCCCTAAAATTAAACAGAAGATTGGCAAATTTTCCTAATTCAAAACAACAAAATTAGGGTTTTAAAGATAGAAACATCAGCTTCCATTTACAAATTGAAAAGGGTGATGCCAGAATTCTAGATGATTTAGGGTTCTTAAGGAATTGAATACAATCAATTATAGGTTTTGAGAAGATGAAGAGGTAGGGATTAGGGAAAACTATATAGTGAGTAGACAAGGAAAACAATGTGCGTTGTTAATAATATTGAAATAATGGAATGGTTGTACTATCTAAATAAAATTATTAGATAATGAATATGCCTAGATGCCAAGATGCCAAGGGGGGTGTAGGAGTATGATTATATCCCAAAAATAAACGTAATTGAATCAAGCTACTAGATTATTCAGCTAAATCATCATTTTTGGAGAAATCTATACCAATAAATTAGAGTATTGTGTACCAAATATAAAGGGCCACTAATGTTGTTTGAGCCCACATATGTTCCTATCTCATTGGATAGGGATGAGAACTACCCCAAATTAGATCCAAGGTTGAGTTTGATGCATATGCTATGGAGAAAGTTATTTATAAGGTTAATAAATTACTCTTATGTGGAGTATTTAATATGGTGAAAGTTTTATTGTTTTAATTTATCGTTTTGGTTTTGTATATTTTATTATTATTATTTTCGTTTTTTATGGTGATTATAAATAAACGTGATTGATTAGGAATTTTTGTATGCTATGCTAACTCTCACCAACTCCAACCTCAAACCAACCCAATATGAGGCGTTTGGCAAATACTGATATCTGATAGCTAATTACAGTGACTGATTTGACTAACTGATATTATTAACTAGTTTGACTAACTGATATTGAACCTACTGCCATGAACAACTTGTTCAAAAACAACTTATTCATAACAATAAGTTGTTTTAACCAACTAATTTACCAAACATAAGTATTGGGTGGTTTCCCAATCCTCTTTTTGTCTCAAAATAAGCTAAAATTGCTCAATAAGCTATTTTGCCGAACACCTCCTATAATACAAGTACTAATTAATTTTTTTATCCGGAACAGACTAGAAAATACTAATTAAATAATAAAAAATAGACATCGTTGTATGAAGCAGACATCAGTGTCACTGTAAAGTCCAAAGTTGATTTATCGATATCAAGGAGTGCTTTCAGTTTAGATTTCACTTAGTCATGTCAATATGTCTAAGGTATATATGATATGATGTATAAGGATAGTTCTAAGTAATCTTGTGCAAGGGTCGTGGGCTTTAGGTTAATTGTAGGGAGCTTGACGCTTTGCGATGGCCGATGCTGCAAAACAAAAAAGGCACCTTGGAGTGGCTGTAGGCGTTCGTTAAGGACTCCGAGTGTAAGGGCACAATCAAAGTGATTGCATTCATACATGAACTTTGATATATACTCAACATTGCTAATTGTTTAGTTTTTATGTATTGTTCTATGAACTTGTTTTCTGAATGGAGGGAAGCAAATTTAGAAGAAGATCTCCTCAACAATGCTTATCATCAAGCTTAGGATGCTCAACCGTACCTTAGTGTTTAGCTAAGTTCTTTCGCAAGGTGATATTAGGTGTTCTGAATGTTATGTGATAAGTCGATAAGAGACTGATGTATACTTATCGATTAGTATTCGATATTTTCAAAAATGTTAGTTTTTTAATTAATGTTTTATAACAATTTGTATTCGCTAAATGATTCGGTTTGAAAATTTTTAGTCATGTTTCTAGTAATATACATCCAGTTAGTAGTATTTGGTGCATATTACTAAAGTGAACTAATAGCTTTCTCATTGTCTAATGTTATTCTTGTTTGCAGGATACCGGCTCTCTTAATTATATCCATGGCATATATATGTATGCTAAGTGATAGGTCGTTTTACTACCAAAAATAATTCCTAATTCACCTAACTAGTATAGTTGGGAAAGTAGGGTCGAACCACTGTGGAAGGACAAATGAAGTTACAATTTAAATTAAGTTCACTATTGTTAACGATCAAATGTTGGATTTTTGGTTATCTAAGTAGAACGCAAAAATAAGAGATGAATAGAATTCAATAATTAAAAACCTAGGGCTAAAAGGATCCACGATGCATAGATCATGATTCATGAACAACAATTGGGATAGGAATGAATATAGGCGAAGGAAGATGTTGCTCTCGCAAACAAATTCGACAATCAAACAATAAAACAAGCTATCGCGATTAAAGCTTAATTGTTCAAAGAAGGAAATCGTTCACTCAAACTCGCAACTCTCGTTTATAGAATTGAGCGAATAAAACTTGCAAATTGGCCAAACATGCAATCAATCTAAAATCCATCAATTGAATCGCCTAGACAAACCAAATTTAAATCCTAAAATCAAACAAGAATCATGACCTTTTGCATAGTTTCACCAAGCCCTAGAAATAAAACTACTCACTAAGCATATTAAAACTAACAAGAGATTCAACAATGAAATCCATGGAGAAAATCAAATTCAAATTAAATGTAGAAACAAACATTCAAAGATAACAACGATAAACAAGAACAAGAAATTAGAATTGAAACTAATACCTTCAATATAATTAAGATTACAATATCGAAATGTTGATTAACAATCCCTCAAAGCAAGTAATATGAGAAATCCCTTCAATATCAAGCCCTCAAAAACACAGAATAAAAAAAAAAACCCGTCTTGAAAATTCCCCTCAAAAGCTATTTATATCCTCCTCAAAAGAGATCGGAGGATACGGGAAGTTACTAAAAAAATAACTGCAGTACCCGGCCGGGTATGTGGAAACCCGGGCGGGTGCGAAGCATAACTAAATCTCAAAGGTCAAAAAATTTTCTAAGTCCAGGAGTAAACCCGGCCGGGTATGTGGAAACCCGCCCGGGTACGCAGCTGAGCATTTTAATCTTCAATAGAGGCCTGGCCGGGTATGTGGGAAACCCGGCCGGGTGCGTGTGGCAACTTTTTCTTCCAAATAACATCTTCAAATTCTTCTAAGTATCAAGTGCAAACCCGGTCGGGTATGTGGAAACCCGGCCGGGTATGAGAGGCTCACCCGGCCGGGTATGAGGAAACCCACCCGGGTATGAGACCTGGTCAGCACAAAAATGACCTTTGAGTAGCTTATGACCTTCCAACTTGCAAATCTCGCTCCAAGAGTCGATTCCTAGCATAATTAGAGCTTTGTACCTACAAAATAGATAAGAAACAAACACTCCAACCAAGCATAAAAACCAATAGAAAATTGAGCAAAATACGCGAGAAATGCTATGAAAATACAATGGGGGCATGGTAGAAAATAATATATAAAATACACACATCAAACTCCCCCGAGCCGAACCTTTGCTTGTCCTCAAGCAAACAAGACAAGGTTCTAAGAATAAAAGTATGCTTCACCCTATAAAAGCAACATCGCAAAACGCTTGTGATCACATTCTCTCAATCAAAGCATTCAAATAGTTCAATACCAATCCAAGAGTAAAATATCATACAAGCGAATTCAAGCCTTATCGCCAAGAAATAACGAGGAATCAAGAAAAGAGTTCTCACGGGTGACACTCCTCTATCTGTGGCGAGTATAAAATGTACTCGATCGCTCTCCGCCCACAAATATGCAAAAGATGTGCATATGAATCAATTTTTGTAGCCTAAAATGCTAATAAGGCACCCTCCCATCTCAACAACACTCATGTGTTTAAAGGGGAAATAATATCACTCGACCTATCGAAGTCGAGTCGAAATGCAACACATACTCTCAGATCTTGGCAAGGTATTAAATCGAGGAAGCACATATAACTGCATGATTATCAAGAAGGTCTTTATTGGGCTTGTAATGGGGTTTGGGTCAAAGGTAGGATTCAATTTGAAAATATGCGAGCTAAAAGTCTATTTTGGGGGAGCATAATCTAAAAAGTAACGTAGCCAAAAAATGAGGTGAAAACAACTCCAAATAACTTCAACTCATAACTACCGAACCAACCCAACTAATGGAAAGCACCGTCATATCATCCTCAAATTATAAGAGATTTACAACTTACAAAGGCGAAAATGTACAATAAAATAAAAGATGTGAGACAAATTTTTCTTTCTTTCTTTTTTTTTTTTTTTTTTTTTTTTAATTGAAACTACATAAATATGAATAATGAAAAGATGGTAACATATGACAAACCAAGAGGATTTTTCTCCCTTTTTTTTTTTTTTTTTTTTTTTTTTTTTTTTATAATTGATTGAATGAATATGAGCAATGAAGAAGATAAGCACACTCCAACAACGAGGAAATAATCAACCTAACTCAAGTACCCCATGCAACTAAATGTGAGCCAAAAGACAGAATATATATCGCCTACTAACCGATCAAATGCTCCCCCAAGCTAGACTTGGGTTGATAAAATAGGGTCAAAAAGGTTTACAATGTGGTTAGTTATGAAAGAAAATGTAGGGCTTAAAATAAAGGATCAAATGGCAAATAAAATAAAGAATCAAATGGCAAATAATGTCTTTGAAAACAATGTTACATGGCTTCTAGCAAATGAGGGCCTTCTATCATGCTCATCACGCAATTACATAGCTAACAAGACCAGTACCAAGCCAAAATGGAGATCAGTGATACACCAGGAACTAATCACTCAAGAATGAAATAGTGAGATAGAAATCAAAGTCCAAACCCTTACAAGGTAAACTCTTCCTTGTTCCAAACAATAGATAATAATGCTCAAAAACACAAGTTTCAATAATACAAATGAATCGGAAAAAGAACCCAAAAGTCTACAATGACCAGTCTCCGCAATCACAAGTGTTAAAAATTTCAACCATAGGGCACAGGGAAACATACTTTGTCAAAAAGATCCAAAGGCGCATCAAGGGAGAAAGAAATACATTACAACTAAGAAAGCAATACAATATTTTTGGTCACATGTAAACTCCCACTCCTAATGAGTGGTACAAACCATGCAACAATCCTAAGAAAGCAATAGAAATACTCAAAGCTAAATTATGAAAAGAGTTGGGAAGATCTCACCAATTAACTTCCTGATGCAAGCTGAAGTACAGAAAATCGTCACGTTATCCAAAGTGTGACTTGCAAAAGAACCTGCAAAAAGGAGAGAAGCAACCAACTCCGACCAAAAAAAAAAAAAAAAAAAAAAAAAAAAAAAAACTACACTAAAAGCAGTAGAATATATAGAAGAGAGTGTTCAAAGCAACAATCAAGATCCCCCCAAGCTAAATCAAGCACTGTCCTCAGAGTTTGAGAGGGAGGCAAGAGCCCACTAACCCATGGGGTCAAAGTCATTATCCTGCTGCTCATCATCATCGTCATCATCCTGATAGGTAGGAGGGGGAGAATACCAATCAGGATACTGAACATCGGCATGAAAATGACCTTGCTGATGATGGTAGTCAAGCAGTGGTCGAAAAGCAGCCTGAGATTGGAGCTCGAAGTGAGTGAATCGAGTGTCCAAAGAGGTCAATTGGGCGGCCATTTCCCGCTGAGACAATTGCATCGCATTGAAATTATCGATCATGAGTTGTTCAAAAGGGGAGTACCCTTGGGGAGCCATCGGAGGTGGTCCCAGCGGAGGTCCCGTACGAGTTCCGGAGGACTCAGCAGGAAAAGCCGCAGGAAATAAGTAATGAGCCCGGTTGGGCTCCAAAGATGGTAAATCCTCTGTCGGCATATCAATATAAAAGGGGGGACGGGAATGAATTTTCCACCGAAAACCCCCCTGACTACCCTCCACCAAATAACCACATTGACAAAGGTGCTGTAAGGACAATAAACAATCAGCAAGAACAACCGCATCATCAGGAATTTTAAATTTAGTCGCGATGCGAGTGACCAAACCCCCAATAACAACATCCTGGCTCGAAGAAAGTGCATGGCGGGAAATGGATAACAGGTGTTTCCAAAGGAAAACAGGAATGTTAATATTGATATCTGTCTGTCCCGCCAAGAAATACTTAGCCAAAATGTTTAAATCCAAACTACGAGCAGAGTGAGGGTCGGCTCGACCAAACAAACAAGTACTGAAGAATTTCAAACACACACGCACACATGGATGATGAACTTGATTAATATGCATGTGTGATGTGTTAACATTGGTCAGTCCAGTTAAACGACGAAATAATTCACATGCCTCACCCCCTTGGGGTATTCGCAAATCTCCTCCCGTAGGGAGGCCAAAACATTTAGCTAATTGCGAAATGGTCAAGGAAAAATTCCGGTTGTGCAGCCGAAACCGCAACTTAGGTTTGCTCCTATCACTAACATCTTCCCACAATTAACTCACAAATTCTAATGTAAGATGCTCATGAGTGTTATGACATGCATTAAACAAAGTAGACAATCCAAGAGAAGCAAATAAATCACGGGTGGGTTCGAGAATACCTAATCGTTCGAGTGCCGAACGATCGATCCACTTAGATGACACAATGCGCCCTTTGAGATGTTGAAACTTTTGTCGTTGATCCTCATTGCAGAAAATAACGTCGGGAAAATCCTCATCGCGCTCAATGTCTGGAACTATAGGTTGTGAGCTGGACCCCGAAGCTCGTGCCCGCTTGCTTGCCATTGCACTCCCGGTTTTTTTTTTTTTTTTTTTTTTTTTTTTTTTTTTTTTTTTTTTTGAAATTGATGGGTGAATGAGTAGAATAAAAGAATGGGTAAGAAGAAAGTAGTAGGAATTGGGTTAATGTAGTTGGAGGGTGAAAATTAAAAATAAAAAGAGAAATGTGTAAAGATTGAGATTTGAAGAAATGGGTGAAATTAATGAAAAAGATTGCGCTCATAATTATGTTTGTGTGAGTCCCGAAAGCCCATAGGTTGGTATACATGTAGACGGTCGCATGCAAATGGTCATGAAAGAAAACAATTTTTACATCCAACTGATGAACGGACCAAGACTTTGACTGAGCAAGATAAGAACGACCTGAATAGTAGCTGGTTTAACAGCCTGGCTAAAGTGTCAAGACAATCAACCTCCACCTGTTGATAACTACCATCACCAACCAATTGAGCTTTATAGCACTCAAATGACCTGTTAGAGTTAGTTTTGTGACAAAAAATCCTGATACACTGAATAACATTAACATTGGGGGGTCAGGTACCAATTTCCATGTATCTTTTTTTAATAAGAGTAGAATATTCATCTTGCATGGTAGCACACCAAGGGTCATTAAGAGCAGAAACTAAACTCTTACCCTTACTCTTACTCTCCTGTATCATTTTCCTTTCCATTACCTTCCATATTCTCATACCAAAGACTACTAAATATATTACAAATATTACTAAATAGTATTTACATGACACAAGTTAATCAGATTTTTCAATTTAGATTTTAGAGTGGTATATACTAAATAGAATTACATAGCTAAATGCCCATGAGAGGAAAGCTCTAGAATTGACTTTAACAAATACTCCATAGAGTCAAAGATATGACATATCTGGCACTATGTATAAACAGTTAGAAGTTGAACTGCTATTGTGAATAGAGAACCATGCATTTTACATTTTTTGTTTGGTCTCACTAGATTGTTACACAGGCCCGTTTCTAAATTACTTTCCACGTAATATTTTTATCGGTCCACGAAAAGCTAAATTAATTTGTGATTCTATCATTTATTGAAATTTATTTTTTTTTCTTTTTTCACAATAATATGTATATTTTCGTGTCAACATTATTATAAAAGGTTAATCACAAATTATTAAATGAGACGGTCTCATCGTGAGACATGCTTCATACTTGGGTTAAATAGTCTAATAATAGAAACTTTTAACTTATGGACTTCTTGTTTTAAGGTCGTCTCACGTGAGACGGTCTCATACAAGACAGACTGTTAATCATATAAGTAAAATTAAGCTGGAGCAATATAACCTGATTCTTAAATACTGAGTACCAAGCTCTTCCAAATTGCAATCCATTTAATTCAATAAATCGTGAACATTACATGCCAATAATATTCTACTATCATTCTTAACTCTTTAATATTTTTACTTTTTTAATATTTAAATATAAATTTAAACCTACCGAATTTTAGAAATATGGA
The DNA here is from genome assembly GCF_026212465.1 of Amaranthus tricolor. Taxonomy (NCBI): domain Eukaryota; kingdom Viridiplantae; phylum Streptophyta; class Magnoliopsida; order Caryophyllales; family Amaranthaceae; genus Amaranthus; species Amaranthus tricolor. Next base: position 4,356,031 of record NC_080050.1, on the reverse strand, counting down.
GCCCTGGGCCTTTGCCCCACCCACCCCGGGTCAAATACAGTCTATTGTTACACTACGCATATCTACATTTTATGCTTCCTTTGTTTTTTAGTCACATCCAAGGACAATATGGCATTATTCATCAATGTCACTTAATTTTCATATTGTCATTAATTTATAGGTTAAAATATAGTCATTTGAGATCTTGTTAGAATCGTTTCAATGTGAATTTTGTTGATTTTTAGTTTTTATAATTTTTCGATTTGTATAATTAGAGATATTAACTTTTGAATTAGTGCATTAAGGCGTGTGAAAGCGTCCTTGGGAGCAATTAAAAAAAAACGGAGGAAGTAGCTTATAAGAACAAACGTAGCATTTTCAATAATACATAATGACATAATGTATTGACTTCTCTTTTTATTTTCTTTTGGTTTTCTTATTTACTTTTTTATATCTCATTGTAAACTTAAAAGTCATATAACTTCTATCTTTCAAAAGGAACTTGCAAATGGATGCACTCGGAGCGTTTTTTATAAGGATAAAATTACTTCTATATTGTAAACTAGAATATCTTTTTAAACTTTTAGCTTTGTAAACATTAACTAAATTGTTCAATATAGCATAAAATCTGAAATTCACCATCAAGTTATACGTAAAAGTATATTATATTATATCTATTTTTTATTATATGTCCTAGTTTTTTCTTTTCAATATATTATTATTCTTGTTAAGAAATGTCGTAGAGCAGTAGTTAGTTTTTTCCTTTTAAAAATCATAAAAATATTGATGTTTGGAAAATACGTCGACAAAAAAATATGTATTAAGATGCATTTGTCAAAAAAATCTCATATGAATATATTTTTTCCTATAAATTGATGAGAATTTGTAGTCAAAGTACGACTTAATATATTTTTTGAACATTTATATATTAAATTATACAAAATAAAAATAATATAAAGTTAATATTATAAAGATATGCGATTAAACAATTCAAATAAAAATCATATTTTAATACTAATCGTAACATGTAAAATAGTTCATCTATTTATTATTTACAATATAGCTGACAAAGTATGAAACAGAGAGTACTTTACTGTGTCTTATTTGAAACATTCAAGGTATATATTACAATGACAAGGTTTTCAAATTAGAGGAAACTACCTAAAATATACACCTAAATATATGGAAATATCTCAAATATTCTCAATCAAAAATATATCCCTAAGAAAGCTCTTAACTGTGCCTAATATATCGCAATACCCCCCTTAAGTTGGAGCATGGGGATCATGAATGCCCAACTTGGAGAGTAACAAATCAAAAGACTTTTTCCAAGGGCTTTGGTGAAAATATCTGCCAATTGAGACTTTGTAGGAACATAAGATGGAAATATCAAGTTATCATTATTGCATCGCGAACAAAATGACAATCTACCTCGATGTGTTTTGTGCGCTCATGAAACATGGGATTCTTGACTAAGTGTAGGGCAGATTCACTATCGCAAAATAATATGATTGCGTTAGGATGGTGCACACCTAGACTCAATAACAAACCTTTGAGCCATTTTAATTCACATGTAATTGCTGCTATGGAGCCGTATTCGCCTTCTGCAGAAGAACAAGACATCGTGTGTTGTTTCTTTGTCTTCTAAGATATAGGAGATTGGCCAAGGAAAACAAGCCAACTAATAAGAGATCTACGAGTGACAGGACATGCCGCCCAATCAGAGTCACACCAACCTTGTAAAGTCAAATCACTATATGCACGTAATAGAATCCCTTGTCCCGGTGTTCCCTTCAAGTAGCTCACGACTCTAAGAGTTGCTTCCCAATGCTCAAGACGAGGTTCTTGCATGAATTGGGACAAAATATGAACGCAGTACGCCAAATCTGGACGTGTGATAGTAAGATATATGAGTCGACTGACTAAACGACGATAAGATTCAGGATCCACAAGAAGTCCTCCACTAGTAAGCCCAAGCTTGTGATTTTGTTCAGTGGGAAACCACTCGGCTTGGCTCCTAACAAGCCTTCAGAAATAATGTCCAAAGTATACTTGCGTTGACACAGAAACAAACCTGAAGAACTTCGGGTTACTTCAATACCCAAAAAATACTTCAAAGAACCAGAATCTTTTCATTTTAAAACAATCACTAAGATTAGATTTGAAAGCAGCAAGTGCAGCGGAATCATTCCCAGAAACAATGAGATCATCAACATAAACTAATATTTTTGTTTGAACATTGGTATTAGTAAATGTTAAAAGAGAGTAATTAGAATAAGATTGATGAAAGCCATACTCTTTCAAAGCGGAGACTAATTTTGCAAACTAGCACCGAGGAGCTTGTTTCAAACCATACAAAGACTTACGCAATCTGCATACTAAGAAGGATCAGGACTCTTGAAACCAAGAAGTAACTTCATGTAGATTTCTTCATCAAGGTCACCGTGCAAAAAGGTATTGTGAACATCCATTTGATGAAGTTCCCAATTTTTGAAAGTCGCAATAGAAAGAAATGTGCGTACACTGGTCATTTTAGCAACCAGAGAAAATGTTTCAGTATAATCCATTCCGGCTTGTTGATGATTTCCCAACACATCTAGTCAAGATTTTAAACGCTCAACTTCACCATTAGACAAAAGTTTAGTCTTATAAACCCATTGACTGCCAAGAGCACGTTTATGTGTAGGAAGTTGCTCCAAAGTCCACGTGCCATTATCTTCTAAGGCTTGAATTTCTTCCTTCATCGACTTTCTCCAACCACCAATTTTCATGGCTTCTTTGAATGCTTTTTGGATCTTCACTTATAACAATAGCAGCAAGAAAATGTCGATAATTCACAGAAAAATTGCCACAATTTATATAATGTGTTAAAGGATAAGGAGTACCTGAGGAGCAATTAGAAGACGGAATAGAGTGAGATGGACTGCTAGCAACAACTGTGTGTGTCACAAAATCCCAAAGTAAAACAAATGGAATTTTATCTCGAAAACCACGCCCCATGTTATCGAAGTGTTGTCGGGCTACTAGATTAGGAACATTCTTTTATTGTTCCAGCAGGTCAGTAGAGGTAGAAATGTTAGGGGATGAAGCTTGATCAAATTGTTGCTGGGTGTGTTGGTGTTCCAGTCCAATAGGAACATCATTGTCGGCAGGCTGGACGATGTGCTCTTGTTGCATGGAGCCTAGTTATCTACAAGGTAAAATATCAACTTCCCCCAAATGATTATATGGAAAAACATCTTCTACAGACTTAACATCGTGAGAATCAAAAATTTCTTTTGTATCAAGATCAAACAACTTCAATTCCACCATTTTTTTCCAAAAGGATAACCTAAAAACACACACTTACGACTCCGACTAGCGAACTTGTCCCCCTTCGTCTTTTGATTATGGGAAAAACGTAAGCAACCAAAGGTACGAATAGCAGCAAATGAGGGAGGTTTATTAAAAAGAATTTCAAAAGGCGCTTTATTTTGCAACAGAGGAGTAGGAGTTCTATTTATCAAATGAGTGGCAGCTAAAACACATTATCCCCAAAAGTAAACAGGATACCGAGCTTGAAACCGTAAATCTCTACTTACATTCAAAATATGCTGGTGTTTCCATTCAACCTTTCTATTTTGTTGCGGAGTACCCACACAAGAAGATTGAAACAAGATATCGGTATTCGCAAAATAATCAAACAAGCAGTTAAGTTCGGTGCCATTGTCACTTTGGACAATTTTAATAGTTTGAGAGAATTGTCTATCAATCATAACAACAAAAGAGATAAACCTTTGAAAAACTTATGTTTATCAATCAACAAATAAATCCAAATTGCTCGAGAAAAATCATCTACAATGGTAAAGAAATAGCGAGCTCCACATGATGAAACATGTCGATATGGATCCCTCAAATCACAATGTATTTTCTCAAAAATTCTAGAAGTTTAGTGTCACTTAACGGAAAATTATCTCTATGATGTTTAGCCCGCATACATATTTCACATGCTTTGTCTAAAAAATCTTCATTACTAACATGAGGAAGTAACTTAACCACTTTCTCGGAGGGATGTCCCATTCTCCTATGCCATAACTCCAAACTTGATGTTGACCCAATTGCTGACACACGTTGCACCAAGTCGAGTTTGCTAAAATGATACAGTCCATCCTTTCTAACTCCCGTTCCAATCAGCTCCTTCATGTGGTCCTATATAGCACACATATAAGAGTTAAAGTGGACAACAACAGTCAATTGATCATTTAATTGTGACACGGAAATCAAATTGCAATGCAGATTTGAGACAAAAAGCACACTAGTTAGAGTGATTTTTTCGGATAGATAAACAGAGCCCTCTAAAGTAGGAATCACATTTTCACCATTTGGGAAACCTACTGGACATTAAAAGTCATGAGCATCAAATAACAAAGATTTATTTCCTGTAACATGATGTATTTCTCCCGTATCAATAATCCACGAGGTAGTTACAAACTTACCATTGAGACGATTATCGGGAACTTTTGCATTACCAAGGAAATGAGAAAGAGCCCTCCATTGTTCTGGTGTGAAGATTTGTCCAAAAGCAGCATGTGAGGTGCTGACTGTTAACGAAGTGGTGGCTGCTGCAGCGTAGGAACCCACTGAACCCACTGTGCACTGTTGGTCAAGACAGCATTTGTGCGTGGTCCATCACGGCCATGCCCAACTAAAGATCCCTTCTTGCCTTCAAACAAACCCTTGGGATAACCAACAAGTTCATAGCAGCGAGTTACATCATGCCCATTCTTTTTGCAATGACTACACACCAAAAGAAAATAACAGTTGGAAGTTTCATGGCCTGGTTTACTGGTTTGTCTGATGATCCACACCCTCTATCTGTCCCGATACGAACAACAAAATTAACCACTTGTGGTGGTGCTGCCTTCTCGCGATCAAGCCCCCTCACAAGTTCATCTTAAGACACTTGTTGATGGGCTTTATTCAAAGTAGGTAAAGGGTCTTGAGACAGAATATTGGACCTTGTTTGAGCATAATATTCAGAGCAAAGACCAAGCAAGAACTGTTGTAATTTATCATCCTTACGTCGCTTGTCATGTTGACGACCAATATTACAAGTGCAATTTCCACATTTACATGTAATTAAAGGTTCAAGCTTAGCAAGATCATCCCACAAAACTTTCAATTTACCAAAATAAAGAGCAACCGACATATTTTTTGTTTGCTCACAATTATTAATTTGTGCTTTCAAATGTTGAATACGAGGACCATTTACTACAAAAAATCTTTCATGCAAGTCATCCCATAACCACTTAGCATTATCATAATTAGAAAGCAAAGATTTTACCTCCGGATGGATTGCATTCATTAGCCATGAAACAAGCATACACTGTATCACAACCCAATCGTCCCTTGTTCTAGGCGGTACAAAACTTGTAATAGTACCATTGACGAACCCGAACTTTCTTCATGACGAAAGAGCTACATATATGGCATGAGCCCATGTATCAAAATTATCGAGTTTGAGACGCACCAGTGTAATAAAGTCATCGGGCTTATCATTAGCTCCAAGAAAAAATGGTGAATTGATTTTAATTTTTGGTGGTGGAGGAGGTGTTTCTCCTTCAACCATGATGATTTTTTAATAATGGTAAAGAAGGTCTGATACCATGACAAAGTATGAAATAAAGAATACTTTGCTGTGTCTTATTTCATGAAACATTTGAGTAATATATTACAAGACAAGGTTTTAAATACGAGGAAACTACCTAAAATATACACCTAGATATATGGAAAAATCTCAAATATTCCCAATCAAAGATATATCTCTAAGAAAGCTCTTAACTATGCCTAATATATCGCAATAATAGCAATATTGGAAAGCAGTTCACCAATTATACAGTTACATCATAATAAGCAATTAATATTAGGCAGTTATCATATTAGGCAGTTATTCTTAAGTCAGTTACCATAATCAAATAGATGCTCATGTATATATGTAATATGATAAGAGGAAATGAATGAAATAATAAGAACCAGAATCTTTCAAAACAAAAGTCCAGAAATCATCAAATCTTCAAGCAAAATAAAAATTATTACCAAAATAAAAATGAAAAAAAATAGAATCATACAATTTAACAAAAAATTGTAAAATTCCACATATCTTTTTAATAATGAATTGCCATATAGAATAATTATTACTAAAATTAACATAAACTTATTTCTTAATATATGAGTAGTATATCACCATAAAATATGTTGTTTTAAATTTTCTTGAAATATTATTTTGAATTTAAAAGTTACATAAAATTTTCAATTATTTTCTTAAAATATAAAAGTATATTTTTTTTTTATGTTGAAGGATTTGTGAATACACAAGGTTTCTTCATTAAAATTTTAATTTTTAAATATTTCATTAAGAAGCAAAAGATACATGGCGATCGAAAATTATTTTGAGCATGATAAAAAATTATTATGATAATGTTGTTGGGAACATATGTTATAGTTTAAAATTCTCTATCTATTTTATAAAAAAATATTATAATTTATGTTGAGAAAAGTGGCGATATAATACACACACTTTCTCCCTTTGTGTTGTTAGATGAGCAAAAATAACCAATCCAATCAAACAAATAATAATAATCCCACAATCAAGCGCAATAAAGTAAAAATGCGGAAAGTAAAGCACACACGATATTTACGTGGAAAACCCAATGCGGGAAAAAACCACGGGACCGTAAGTGGTACCACACTCTTCCACTAATCACCAATAAAATTAATGGGTACAACCAAAATCCTCTCTAGACAATACTAGAGGTAATACAAACACCAAACAACCCTAAAACATCACTCAAAAGTGGTAAAATAACAATTAGGGTAAAATTAGGGCAAAATACAAATTACCCACTTACAGTGCACCAAATGACAATCCAACTGTTGAATATGTAGATTGGGTAGGCAGGAACAACGTGTCAAAATTTGACGAAAATCGGAGTACGAATGGTCTTTGATCGGATCGCCGAAAATCACGCACGATACTCCTCTCTCCTCGCTCCTGTTTCTGGTTTTTTGTTTTTCTTGTGCGTGTATTGTGTTTTCACAATTCACATATATATTACTTCCTTTTCCTTTTTTTTTATTAATAATAATAATATTATTATTAGCCCATTATTATTAAGCCCATAATTAAATATATTAATTGGGCCTTCCTCCAAGTGGGAGGGAATAACCCAACAAATCTCCCCCTCACTCCAACTTGGGGGATATGACAAGTCCCGCTTTCAAACGGCACACCTCTAACTTGTCTCTTGGAAGGATCTTCGTCAACATATCCGATCCATTTTCATGAATACTGATCTTCACAAGCTCAAATATTTTTTCTTCTATCTGATCTCGAATCCAATGATACCTCCTTCGTATATGTTTCGTTCGACCATGATAGGTAGCATTCTTAGCTAGGTGAATGGCACTCTGACAATCACAATGTAACAAATAATCGTCTTGCTCTAAACCCAACTCCTCAAGGAAGTCCCTCATCCACACTAACTCTTTACCAGCTTCAACAGCTGTCACATACTCTGACTCAGTAGTCGATAGAGCAACACATTTTTGCAATTTAGATTGCCAAGAAACAGCTCCCCCTGCAAACGTCATCATATAACCAGAAGTAGACTTACTAGAATCAATATCACCTGACATATCAGCATCTGTGTAACCATCCAACACAGGTTCGCCAGGACCAAAACATAAACTTACTCTAGAAGTACCCCTGAGATACCTTAGAATCCACTTAACTGCTGCCCAATGCTCCTTTCCAGGATTAGACATAAACCTGCTAACTACCCCAACAGCATGAGCTATATCAGGCCTAGTACATACCATAGTTACATCAAACTACCTACAGCGGATGAATAAGGCATATTTTTCATCTTCTTCTTATCTTCATCTGTTGTAGGACATTGTTTGGAACTCAATTTCATATGCACTGGCAGTGGAGAACACACAGGCTTAGCATTGTTCATATTGAACCTTTTCAGCACCTTTTCAATGTATTTCTCTTATGATATCCACAATTTCTTATTTTTCCTATCACGAGAAATACGCATGCCTAAAATTTGTTTTGCAGGGCCAAGGTCCTTCATAGCAAAGGACTTGCTCAAACTAGCCTTTAAGTCAACAATCTTATTGGAATCACGACCAACAATCAACATATCATCAACATATAACAAGAGAATGAGAAAGTCACCTTCAGCAAAATTCTTCACAAACACGCATTGATCAGCATATGTCTTGTGGAAGTCATTATCAACCATGAATGACTCAAATTTCTTGTACCATTGCCGAGGCGCTTGCTTGAGACCATACAAACTCTTCTTTAAGCGACACACAAGCTTCTCCTTTCCCTTGACCTCGAAGCCTTCAGGTTGCTCCATGTAAATTTCCTCCTTTAGGTCACCATGGAGGAAAGCAGTCTTCACATCAAGTTGCTCAATCTCCAAATTCATGCTGGCAGCCAAACTAAGTACAACTCTGATTGAAGACATCTTCACCACTGGAGAGAAAATTTCATCAAAATCAATCCCCTTCTTCTGTTCATAGCCTCGCACAAGAATCCTAGCCTTGAACCTAGGTGGTTGACCATCCTCTCCGTGCTTCAACTTAAACACCCATTTATTCTTGAGTGCTCGTTTGCCGTTAGGCAACTTTACCAGATCATAAGTGTGATTCTCATGCAAGGAATTCATCTCATCTTGCATGGCATTATACCACTCCTTACTTTTCTCATGTGACATAGCCTCCTGAAAGTCTTCTGGCTCTCCCCCATCAGTTAGTAACACAAACTCTGTAGTAGGATACCTCATAGAAGGACGTGGTCCTCTAGTAGATCTTCTCACATCATCAGGCTGTGGTTGCGGTTCAACAACTGGAGGCTCAACTTCAGGTTGATCATCATGACCATCATCACCAATATTGTCATCATCATCCTGAATATCTCCCCCTTCAACTCTAGGAGTCATCTGCGGTAAGACTGGATCAAAATTGATTGGAGTATGAGAGGATGTTTGTTGCTTTGGCTTTTCAATATCTTCAATAGTCTGATCTTCAAAGAACACAACATCTCTACTTCTAAGAACTTTCCTATCTACTGGATCCCATAACTTGTACCCAAGAGCATCTTCAGAGTACCCCAAAAATATACACTGCTTTGTCTTCTTATATAACTTGGATCTCTCATCTCTAGGAATGTGAACAAAAGCACGACATCCAAATACCCTCAAGTGCTTGTAGGAGACATCTTTACCGGTCCAAACTTTCTGAGGAACATCACCATCAAGAGGATTTGAAGGTGAAAGGTTAATCAAGTACACAGCTGTAACCAATGCCTCTGCCCAGAAAGACTTGGACAACTTTGCATGAGAGAGCATACATCGAATTCTTTCTTCAATTGTTCTGTTCATCCTCTCTGCAACTCCGTTCAATTGAGGTGTCTTTGGAACTGTTTTCTCAAGCTTGATGCCTTGACCCTTGCAGTAGCTTTCAAATGGGCCTCTGTACTCACCACCATTATCAGCTCTCATGACCTTGAGCTTTCTACCAGTTTCTCGCTCAACTCTAGCCTGAAACTCCTTGAAAGCAGAGAGTACCTGATCCTTGGTTTTCAACACAGTAACCCACACTTTTCGAGAATAATCATCAATAAAAGAAACAAAGTAAAGAGCACCACTATGGGATTTAGCATCCATAGAACATACATCAGTGTGGACAAGATCAAGAGGATACTTTCTCCTAGATGGAGGGCGAGAATGAAAAGCAACCCTATGTTGTTTACCAGCTAAACAATCAACACAGGATCTAAGAGACATACCTGAGACATCAGGGAGATATTGCTTCTTAAAGAGCATCTGCATACCTTTCTCACTCATATGGCCAAGTCTATTATGCCATAACTCACTAGAACATTCATCTGCAACATTTACCTCATCCGCGCAAACCTTCGCTTACATCATATAAAGAGAACCTTGCTTCTTACCTCGGGCTGCTATAAGATTCCCCTTGCAGAGCTTCCACTTACCATCATTGAAGTGGCTGAAGTAACCCTCTTCATCAAGTTTACCTATAGAAATAAGATTCAATCTGATATCAGGAACGTGTCTAACATTTCTCAAAATCAGCTTACAACCGGTGGAACTTTCCAAGTAAATAGTGCCTTTGTCGACAACCCTGGATGACCCATCATTCCCCATTCTAACACTACCAAAATCACCACTAGTGTAGGACGAGAAATAGTCTTGATGCGAAGTAAGATGATACGAAGCACCCGAATCAATCACCCAATTGCAGTCATCACCAGCTACATTCAAACACTCTTTATCACCAATGAAGAGCAAATCATCATCACTGATTGCTAGAGCTGTAGTATTTTTCTCTTCAGACTTCGACTCAGATGAATCACCCTTTCTATCTTTTGACTTGTCTCTTTTCATCTTTCTGCAGAACCTCTTAATATGTCCCGGCTTGTCGCAGTAATGACAAATAATTCTACCCTTGGATTTAGACTTGTCTCTGGAATTGTCTCTACCTCGAGAAGGTCGATTTTTGCTTCTTCCCCTATTAGACTCTTGTGCAACATAATGAGCTTCAGAATGATTGGAGGAACCCATCTCCTTTCTCCTAGTCTCTTCATTCAGCAGACTAGCTTTGACACTCTCCATTGTCAACTTACCATCAGGAGCAGAATTGCTAAGTGATACAAATAGTGTGTCCCAACTATCCGGCAATGAGGAAAGTAGTAATAGTGCCTGCAACTCATCATCTAAGGACATTTTCACTGCAGACAATTGATTAATCAAACCTTGAAAATCATTCAAATGTACTACCATGCTATTACCATCGTGAAATTCTAACTTTACCAATTTTCTCATCAATGACGCTTTACTTAAGGCGTTCTTCCTCTCATACATAGCCTCAAGTTTCATCCACAATTCATACGCATTCGTGTCATTGGAAATATGTTGGAGCACACTAACATCAACAAATTGTCTAATGGTTCCTACCGCTTTCCGATTCAAAATTTTCCATTTACTTTCATCTTGACCAGTGGGCGTAGACTCATTTAAGATTGGTTCATACAAATCTTTCACATAAAGAATATCTTCCATCTTAGTTTTCCACACAACGTAGTTGGTAGAGTCCAAATAAATCATACCGTGCATACTAGATTTATCATCCATCATAAACCAACACAAGAGTATCACCCAAGAAAATATAAACCAAGCTCTTGATACCACTATGTTGAGAAAAATGGCGATATAATACACACACTTTCTCCCTTTGTGTTGTTAGATGAGCAAAAATAACCAATCCAATCAAACAAATAATAATAATCCCACAATCAAGCGCAATAAAGTAAAAATGCGGAAAGTAAAGCACACACGATATTTACGTGGAAAACCCAATGCGGGAAAAAACCACGGGACCGTAAGTGGTACCACACTCTTCCACTAATCACCAATAAAATTAATGGGTACAACCAAAATCCTCTCTAGACAATACTAGAGGTAATACAAACACCAAACAACCCTAAAACATCACTCAAAAGTGGTAAAATAACAATTAGGGTAAAATTAGGGCAAAATACAAATTACCCACTTACAGTGCACCAAATGACAATCCAACTGTTGAATATGTAGATTGGGTAGGCAGGAACAACGTGTCAAAATTTGACGAAAATCGGAGTACGAATGGTCTTTGATCGGATCGCCGAAAATCACGCACGATACTCCTCTCTCCTCGCTCCTGTTTCTGGTTTTTTGTTTTTCTTGTGCGTGTATTGTGTTTTCACAATTCACATATATATTACTTCCTTTTCCTTTTTTTTTTATTAATAATAATAATATTATTATTAGCCCATTATTATTAAGCCCATAATTAAATATATTAATTGGGCCTTCCTCCAAGTGGGAGGGAATAACCCAACAAATCTCCCCCTCACTCCAACTTGGGGGATATGACAAGTCCCGCTTTCAAACGGCACACCTCTAACTTGTCTCTTGGAAGGATCTTCGTCAACATATCCGATCCATTTTCATGAATACTGATCTTCACAAGCTCAAATATTTTTTCTTCTATCTGATCTCGAATCCAATGATACCTCCTTCGTATATGTTTCGTTCGACCATGATAGGTAGCATTCTTAGCTAGGTGAATGGCACTCTGACAATCACAATGTAACAAATAATCGTCTTGCTCTAAACCCAACTCCTCAAGGAAGTCCCTCATCCACACTAACTCTTTACCAGCTTCAACAGCTGTCACATACTCTGACTCAGTAGTCGATAGAGCAACACATTTTTGCAATTTAGATTGCCAAGAAACAGCTCCCCCTGCAAACGTCATCATATAACCAGAAGTAGACTTACTAGAATCAATATCACCTGACATATCAGCATCTGTGTAACCATCCAACACAGGTTCGCCAGGACCAAAACATAAACTTACTCTAGAAGTACCCCTGAGATACCTTAGAATCCACTTAACTGCTGCCCAATGCTCCTTTCCAGGATTAGACATAAACCTGCTAACTACCCCAACAGCATGAGCTATATCAGGCCTAGTACATACCATAGTTACATCAAACTACCTACAGCGGATGAATAAGGCATATTTTTCATCTTCTTCTTATCTTCATCTGTTGTAGGACATTGTTTGGAACTCAATTTCATATGCACTGGCAGTGGAGAACACACAGGCTTAGCATTGTTCATATTGAACCTTTTCAGCACCTTTTCAATGTATTTCTCTTATGATATCCACAATTTCTTATTTTTCCTATCACGAGAAATACGCATGCCTAAAATTTGTTTTGCAGGGCCAAGGTCCTTCATAGCAAAGGACTTGCTCAAACTAGCCTTTAAGTCAACAATCTTATTGGAATCACGACCAACAATCAACATATCATCAACATATAACAAGAGAATGAGAAAGTCACCTTCAGCAAAATTCTTCACAAACACGCATTGATCAGCATATGTCTTGTGGAAGTCATTATCAACCATGAATGACTCAAATTTCTTGTACCATTGCCGAGGCGCTTGCTTGAGACCATACAAACTCTTCTTTAAGCGACACACAAGCTTCTCCTTTCCCTTGACCTCGAAGCCTTCAGGTTGCTCCATGTAAATTTCCTCCTTTAGGTCACCATGGAGGAAAGCAGTCTTCACATCAAGTTGCTCAATCTCCAAATTCATGCTGGCAGCCAAACTAAGTACAACTCTGATTGAAGACATCTTCACCACTGGAGAGAAAATTTCATCAAAATCAATCCCCTTCTTCTGTTCATAGCCTCGCACAAGAATCCTAGCCTTGAACCTAGGTGGTTGACCATCCTCTCCGTGCTTCAACTTAAACACCCATTTATTCTTGAGTGCTCGTTTGCCGTTAGGCAACTTTACCAGATCATAAGTGTGATTCTCATGCAAGGAATTCATCTCATCTTGCATGGCATTATACCACTCCTTACTTTTCTCATGTGACATAGCCTCCTGAAAGTCTTCTGGCTCTCCCCCATCAGTTAGTAACACAAACTCTGTAGTAGGATACCTCATAGAAGGACGTGGTCCTCTAGTAGATCTTCTCACATCATCAGGCTGTGGTTGCGGTTCAACAACTGGAGGCTCAACTTCAGGTTGATCATCATGACCATCATCACCAATATTGTCATCATCATCCTGAATATCTCCCCCTTCAACTCTAGGAGTCATCTGCGGTAAGACTGGATCAAAATTGATTGGAGTATGAGAGGATGTTTGTTGCTTTGGCTTTTCAATATCTTCAATAGTCTGATCTTCAAAGAACACAACATCTCTACTTCTAAGAACTTTCCTATCTACTGGATCCCATAACTTGTACCCAAGAGCATCTTCAGAGTACCCCAAAAATATACACTGCTTTGTCTTCTTATCTAACTTGGATCTCTCATCTCTAGGAATGTGAACAAAAGCACGACATCCAAATACCCTCAAGTGCTTGTAGGAGACATCTTTACCGGTCCAAACTTTCTGAGGAACATCACCATCAAGAGGATTTGAAGGTGAAAGGTTAATCAAGTACACAGCTGTAACCAATGCCTCTGCCCAGAAAGACTTGGACAACTTTGCATGAGAGAGCATACATCGAATTCTTTCTTCAATTGTTCTGTTCATCCTCTCTGCAACTCCGTTCAATTGAGGTGTCTTTGGAACTGTTTTCTCAAGCTTGATGCCTTGACCCTTGCAGTAGCTTTCAAATGGGCCTCTGTACTCACCACCATTATCAGCTCTCATGACCTTGAGCTTTCTACCAGTTTCTCGCTCAACTCTAGCCTGAAACTCCTTGAAAGCAGAGAGTACCTGATCCTTGGTTTTCAACACAGTAACCCACACTTTTCGAGAATAATCATCAATAAAAGAAACAAAGTAAAGAGCACCACTATGGGATTTAGCATCCATAGAACATACATCAGTGTGGACAAGATCAAGAGGATACTTTCTCCTAGATGGAGGGCGAGAATGAAAAGCAACCCTATGTTGTTTACCAGCTAAACAATCAACACAGGATCTAAGAGACATACCTGAGACATCAGGGAGATATTGCTTCTTAAAGAGCATCTGCATACCTTTCTCACTCATATGGCCAAGTCTATTATGCCATAACTCACTAGAACATTCATCTGCAACATTTACCTCATCCGCGCAAACCTTCGCTTACATCATATAAAGAGAACCTTGCTTCTTACCTCGGGCTGCTATAAGATTCCCCTTGCAGAGCTTCCACTTACCATCATTGAAGTGGCTGAAGTAACCCTCTTCATCAAGTTTACCTATAGAAATAAGATTCAATCTGATATCAGGAACGTGTCTAACATTTCTCAAAATCAGCTTACAACCGGTGGAACTTTCCAAGTAAATAGTGCCTTTGTCGACAACCCTGGATGACCCATCATTCCCCATTCTAACACTACCAAAATCACCACTAGTGTAGGACGAGAAATAGTCTTGATGCGAAGTAAGATGATACGAAGCACCCGAATCAATCACCCAATTGCAGTCATCACCAGCTACATTCAAACACTCTTTATCACCAATGAAGAGCAAATCATCATCACTGATTGCTAGAGCTGTAGTATTTTTCTCTTCAGACTTCGACTCAGATGAATCACCCTTTCTATCTTTTGACTTGTCTCTTTTCATCTTTCTGCAGAACCTCTTAATATGTCCCGGCTTGTCGCAGTAATGACAAATAATTCTACCCTTGGATTTAGACTTGTCTCTGGAATTGTCTCTACCTCGAGAAGGTCGATTTTTGCTTCTTCCCCTATTAGACTCTTGTGCAACATAATGAGCTTCAGAATGATTGGAGGAACCCATCTCCTTTCTCCTAGTCTCTTCATTCAGCAGACTAGCTTTGACACTCTCCATTGTCAACTTACCATCAGGAGCAGAATTGCTAAGTAATACAAATAGTGTGTCCCAACTATCCGGCAATGAGGAAAGTAGTAATAGTGCCTGCAACTCATCATCTAAGGACATTTTCACTGCAGACAATTGATTAATCAAACCTTGAAAATCATTCAAATGTACTACCATGCTATTACCATCGTGAAATTCTAACTTTACCAATTTTCTCATCAATGACGCTTTACTTAAGGCGTTCTTCCTCTCATACATAGCCTCAAGTTTCATCCACAATTCATACGCATTCGTGTCATTGGAAATATGTTGGAGCACACTAACATCAACAAATTGTCTAATGGTTCCTACCGCTTTCCGATTCAAAATTTTCCATTTACTTTCATCTTGACCAGTGGGCGTAGACTCATTTAAGATTGGTTCATACAAATCTTTCACATAAAGAATATCTTCCATCTTAGTTTTCCACACAACGTAGTTGGTAGAGTCCAAATAAATCATACCGTGCATACTAGATTTATCATCCATCATAAACCAACACAAGAGTATCACCCAAGAAAATATAAACCAAGCTCTTGATACCACTATGTTGAGAAAAATGGCGATATAATACACACACTTTCTCCCTTTGTGTTGTTAGATGAGCAAAAATAACCAATCCAATCAAACAAATAATAATAATCCCACAATCAAGCGCAATAAAGTAAAAATGCGGAAAGTAAAGCACACACGATATTTACGTGGAAAACCCAATGCGGGAAAAAACCACGGGACCGTAAGTGGTACCACACTCTTCCACTAATCACCAATAAAATTAATGGGTACAACCAAAATCCTCTCTAGACAATACTAGAGGTAATACAAACACCAAACAACCCTAAAACATCACTCAAAAGTGGTAAAATAACAATTAGGGTAAAATTAGGGCAAAATACAAATTACCCACTTACAGTGCACCAAATGACAATCCAACTGTTGAATATGTAGATTGGGTAGGCAGGAACAACGTGTCAAAATTTGACGAAAATCGGAGTACGAATGGTCTTTGATCGGATCGCCGAAAATCACGCACGATACTCCTCTCTCCTCGCTCCTGTTTCTGGTTTTTTGTTTTTCTTGTGCGTGTATTGTGTTTTCACAATTCACAAATATATTACTTCCTTTTCCTTTTTTTTTTTTTATTAATAATAATAATATTATTATTAGCCCATTATTATTAAGCCCATAATTAAATATATTAATTGGGCCTTCCTCCAAATGAGAGGAAATAACCCAACAATTTATACCGATAACACGTAATAAATTTTTATATAAAATTTATGTTTATATATATTTTTATATTAATAATTTCGTGGAACGCGAGTTTTATAGTGATAAATTACGCGTAAAAGCTAGGTTTTTAAGGTAAAAATAACAGATTCAATTTGCAAACCCGAAAAGGATGACGGCTGAACTGCAGAGATTTTTGACCAACACTTCCTATACACTACAATTACAAACACATCAATCAATTAAAAAAATAACAGAGAACAGTAATACACGGAAAATTACCTGTTGTTTTTTTATTTATCTTTCTTTTAACCATTAGATCAATTTTTTATTTTTCGTATTATTGTGATTGTTATTACGACTCGTCTTGTTTAATGCCGTTTTATTATGAGACGAACCCATATAATTAGTCCATTTTTTAATTAATTAAGGTCATAGTAATCGTTTTAAGGTTATAAGTAATTACTATAAGACTATAAAAAGTAATTATTTTAAGTTTGTAAGTGATCATTTTAACGTTATAAGTTATCACTTTAACACAAAAAAATATATATCAGACCATTCTAATAAAAATAATCTCATCGTAACACCATCTCATTTAAAAATTAATGTTATTATTACTGTTTTCATTTGTTTTTCTTAACGATATATATTGAGAGATCAATTTATCAATATCTTTCCATTTTGTCTATTTAAAAAAAACATATAAATACGGGAATCCAACTAATTGGATTCAGCAATTTGAGAACATGCCACAACTGCAATTAAATCGGGCCGTACGATTAACGGCATAGATCCAACGAATCCAACGGCTACGAAAGGGACCGCGTTAGAGTAAGGGCAAAACCCAATTCCCCAAATAAATAACAAAAACCTTCATCTCTATCTTTAACCACCTTCCTAGCAGATAGCCTCCCTATTCTCCTTCTCCATTCCAAACCCTTTTCCGCCATTGTTATACCTCAAAAACTAACATATTTTACATATAAAAACAACCCATTATTAGACCCTTTTTCAAGATGCAATCATCCGGAAATTCCGCATCAGAAAACAATAACACTACCAACACCAATCAAGCGCCGCCGCCGCCGCCTTTGCAGCAGCAACAGCAACAACAACAACAACCAGTCGCCGCCGTCACCTCCGTCACCGCAGCTCATACAGGATCTGTATGGTTGCAATACCCAGCAGCGGCTTTGGTAATGCAGCATCAGATGATGGGGGCTCCTCAACCTTACCCACCGCCGCCACACTATATGGCGGCTTATCATCCTCATCACCCTTATATTCAACCACCACATCCACCCTCACATCATCATCATCAACAGAGAAATAATTTTCATCATCATCATAATAATAATAATAATAATAATAATAATAATCATAATAATAATAATAATCATAATAATAATAATAACCATCCTAATAATGGTAATGGTAATAACATCAATAATAATAATACTTATAATAATGGGAATAATAATGATGGGTCTAGTGAAGATAATAAAACTATTTGGGTCGGAGACCTTCACCATTGGATGGATGAGATTTATCTTAGCACATGTTTTGCTTCTGCCGGAGAGGTCTTTTTCTAATTTCTTTATAATTTAGATTCACGTATTTTAACTTTTGTTAGTGGGTTTTAATCTTTTTATGCTGAATTTTATTGGGTTTTTCTGATTGATTGATTGGTTGTAAATCTTGGTTGTTCTTCTTTACATTGTGGTTTTATGTTTATTCAATTTGATTTGTTATTGGATTTCGATTATTTTGTGTAAAATTCTTGGGTTTTGTTGATTGATTTTTGATTGATTGATTGTAAATCTGAGTGAGAAAACTAAGTCTGTAAATTGCAGCTTTTTGATTGCAGAATGCTTAATTTGGTTAGACAATTTGACAGCTTTTTACGAGTCGTTAGATTATAGATCTTGTGTGTTTAGTATCTTCTTGTTTGGGAGTACAATCAAATGTAGCTGTGCTTTATTCGGTTGATATTTGGAAGTATATATGTCAGGATTTGACCTTCAAAATGAGAAATAATTCTTCTATGTACGGATTTTATACTTATTTTTGATGCAATTCACAATAAAGGAAAAGTAATTATTTTGAGTTGAAAAATAATGTATTCCCTCTTTAAGCATATAAAAGAATGTTACCTATTAAGGAAATATGCTTTTATTTACTTACAATATATAGCACAATTAAATAACTTAAGCACTTGTAGAGTAGTCCATTTGAATCATTGGTAGGGTAGAGTTGGGTTCAAGACAAAGTGTTTAGAGTTGGGTGTTTAATTTATGGATATATTTCTTTCATTCTTCAGAGTTTGCACAAGTTGATCCCGAAAAAGCTTTCACATAAAATGGTGAAATGAGGCAAATTCAAAAGGAACGGAGTAGTATTGTGTATTAGTATGTATGTATATATGTAAATGTTAATATATCTTCGTTTCTATGCTTAAGGTATGTTTAGAGCCTGTTCAGTTTATTTTCGAGTTAGTTTAAATTCGACCCAATTGAACGCCTATACATATAAAGACTTTCACTCTTCACATGTTATAAGAACCTTGCAACCAACTTAATTCAATACTATGATTAATAATTTCACGACTTCACCATTGGGTGGATGAGATTTACTTTACCATAAATTGAACTTTTTCATCATTATTTGTGATAATTAATGGGATTATTTTAGTATAACCAATACATTTCAGTATTACAATTAAACATCTGTGTTGATATCATGAACATCTTATCTAAGATTTAGATTGGTCTTGGGAAATTAAATGTAGCAATATTCTTGAATTTAGTATGTTGTAGTACACATTTATCGAGTGCAATTAATGTAATTGATCATGTAAAAGCAACTGATAACAACATTGTTGTGAGCAACCATTGATGCAAATCCTTTGTTCTTATGACTTAATGCCATTTACTTGATTATATGCAGATAGCATCAGTTAAGGTTATCCGCAATAAACAGACGGGTGCCTCAGAAGGATACGGATTTGTCGAGTTTCTGACTCATGCCATTGCAGAGAAGGTGCTGCAGACTTACGCAGGCGTCATGATGCCCAACGCAGAGCAGCCATTTCGTTTGAACTGGGCGACTTTTAGTATGGGTGATAAGCGGGCAGATAATGGTTCTGATCTTTCTATCTTTGTGGGTGATTTAGCAGCAGATGTGACTGATACTATGTTGCATGAACTGTTTGCAAATAAGTATCCCTCTGTTAAGGCTGCAAAGGTTGTGATCGATGCTAATACTGGTCGATCCAAAGGCTATGGTTTTGTGAGATTTGGGGATGATGGTGAGAGGACGCAAGCAATGGCTGAAATGAATGGTGTCTATTGCTCTACTAGGCCTATGCGCATTGGCCCAGCTACCCCTCGGAAATCTCTAGGATATCAACAAGGTAACTGTCAAGGAACCAACTCAACCAAAAACTTAAGTTAATGGTTGAGGCCCCAAGATATGTTATATACTCTAATAGTAACTACACTGATAATTTTGATGGAATGTGCCACATTTCATCCTCAACAAGGTTTAATGTTTTCATCCTCAAATAAGTTTAATGGTTATGCTTGTTTTACTTCAATTATCTTATTTTTTTCCTAAAATTCACTCCAATGTGATAAATTTGTTATTGGCTTGCACATAGCGAGACTCACCAGAGAGAAGAGTTGACTGTATATAGACCTGATGAGTTTCCATCATAAAATCAATTGGTATTAGGAGGAGTAGCCCATCAACTATATATGTTAGTCAATCTCTCTCTAATTTTTTGATGTGAAATCACATGTGGGTATTTCCAACACATTATATTACCATTTGGAGAAATAGTTTAGGTGGGAGAAATTATGACAAAAGAACTTATTCATTATCAAAATCGTTTCATCACCATAGGAATAATATGATATATTTTAGGAAAATTTACACTATAAATCATTCTCATTACCTCAATTTAGTACCAACAACCAAACAATCCATTAGTCATAAGGTGAAGTTACTGAAGTGTTATGCCAATAATGTGTTGTTGGCTAGGTGGATACGGATCGAATGGCAATGGTGGACAAGGCTCACAATCTGATGGAGATTCATCAAACACAACGGTGAGTGAGTTATAAGACATATTATATATACTTTGAGGAAGTTAAAGATCAGTTGATGCTAATATTATGTTTGTTTACATATATATATATAGATATTTGTTGGAGGGCTTGATCCAAGTGTAGCAGATGAAGATCTTAGACAACCATTTTCCCAATATGGGGATATTGTTTCTGTTAAAATCCCTGTGGGAAAAGGGTGTGGGTTCGTCCAATTTGCAAACAGGTATGAAGTATGTTTTAGATCTATCATCATCTCAAATTGAATCATAGATTGCATTGGTGAAATAACTAATCATAATGTATTGTACACTTGCAGAGGTAATGCTGAGGAGGCTTTAAACAACTTGAATGGAACAGTAATTGGGAAGCAAACAGTACGCCTCTCATGGGGCCGTAATCCAGCTAATAAACAGGCATTGCATACTCACTTCATTCTACCTATTTCTTTCTTTCTATTTATGATTTTGCATTTCTTTGTTTTCTTAAGGGGTCATGTTGGGTGATGCTAGAGTCTTATTGATGACCAGGGTGCGGTCTGATCAACAACACCATTGACCAAACTCGACTCGATTCTGTTAGAGATATATTCTGAGGCCTTAACTATTAGCTTAAGCTTTTGGTTGAACTAGTTCCATGACAAAAAGGTCATGAAGTCGAATCTCAACCACCCCTCAAATTCAGGTGGAATATTTAACCTCTTGTGTGACGGAGCGTGTTAGAGTATATAACTTATCGTGAGGCCTCAACCATCGGCTTAAGTTTTGAGATTTAATTTTTAAGATGATATAAGGGCTTGATCTATTTAAATCGGGTGGGTCATGGGCTTTTAACGGGACCTCACACTATTCAATAACTCTACCCATGACCATGATGGGTGAGATTCGAGCCTTATCAAGTAAGAGAAAATTTTGTATAAACTTGGTTCACACAACCGTAAAAAATATCAAAATAGTATGAACCAAGTCTATTACGTCAAGTTAGGGTGCTTAGAGATATTTTCATTGTCGTTATGCGCCAATAACTAGGCCAAGAGATCATTAGGACTAAGGTTATTGTTTATAAATGCAGTCAAGAGGAGGTGACTATGGAAATCAGTGGAATGGAGGGTACTATGGAGGACCCATCTACGATGGTGGTTATGGTTACGTACCTCACCCTCACGACCCCATGTACGCTGCTGCGGCTGCTGCTGCCGCCTACGGTGCCTACCCCATGTATGGAAACCAACAACAAGTTAGCTAAAGAACGAAGATCCAAAGATCGAAATCAGAGTTTAGACAAGTAGTTGATGAGGAGAAGATAGCCTCAGCAATACACACTACCTAAGCCAATATTGTTTCATTCTTTGTAGTGTGATTTTGTTGTCTTTCTATTGTATGGAACCCCTAGCTAGCTCTTAGCTCACCCTCCTAAAGTGGAGTGGAACTGAATTTTGATAACTCCCTATCTAGTTTTATTACTAAGTTCTTTTTTTTTTTAGACATTCATTATAAGGGACAAATTAAATGGAATTGGGGAACTTGCTCCTTTAGAATATATTTGTGTGTGCTATTTATGCCTTTTGTTTATTTTGGGTTATTTAATTTTCAATAATTGTTGTATGAGACGGTCCCACTGAAACACATGTCTTATGTATGTGTTAAATAGCTAATTCAATAAATATTATGAGAATATAAGCTTCTTATTTGAGATTTTCTTATCGAGAGACGGTCTCTCACAAGAATATTACAACAGTCAACAAGTCTTTTTTTGCAAAAATGTTATTAACATTGAAAGGTTGACCTAGATATCCATTATTTATGTTTAGAGTACCATATGTGAGATATTTTTTTCTTTTGTTGTGGAGGTCATGCATGATAATAGATTTTTGACTTGGCTGAGACTATTTATGATTTCAAGATTGTTTGAATCTTAATTTTAAGGTTATAGGTTTGAATCTTATTAAAGATGATTTTTTTCATTCCACTTCTTTTTATAGATTCAAATCTACCATTCTAAGTTGGTATATTAAAATAATTTTTAAAAGCTATATGTGATATTATTAAATTTATATTTAGATTGATATCATATTGTTAGAATAGTTAGAGTATATTAGGATATCTCTAAATACTATGTAATTAAGGGACATCCTTTCTGTTTAGTGTCTAGAGAGATTACTTGGTATTTCCCTTATCTAGATTATAAGTCTCTTAAGTGATATGTCAATCAATTTTTAAAATTTTTGTCTAAATTAATTATCAAAATAAAGAGTTCATTGACATATTCAACAAATCATATAAATATAGATATAATTTTTTAATTAATAATATCATTATTTATATTGCGTGTTAATGTGATAGTGACTCTTGCTATACCCTCTAATTTTACTTGGTTAGATAAGACGGTGTTTCACTCATATAATTAAACACTTATGTCTCATAAAAATTCATTGTAAATCATATCATATTATATAATAAAGATGTTGAAGATTATACAAATAATATTTTTAAAAGTTCTGACAAATGGAAGAACTTAATTGATTGAACATTGATTACATGAGTTCAAAAATAATTCTTTATATTTAATTAAATAAAAATTTGAGAGGATAAATTACATCAAAAAGTATGTTATCCGTAACCATGATCTTCAATGAATGGATATAAATATTACTTAAAAGAAGAAAATTTTCAATTCAAGTTTATTTTGAAATTAATAAAATCATACAATTTAATAATTTTGATGCAAAATGACAACCAATAATCTCACAAACTTTTGCCAAATGCAACAAAATTATTGAATATTAAGTTTTGACGTGACATCAAACTTCCAACATGCAATGCAAATAAACCATATTAAAAGAAAAAATTGTTAGATTCTTATTCTTTCGTATATAAATAAATTTCTTATATAGCATTAAAAAATGGTAGTTTATATGAAAAAAAAATTCATTATACCAATATAATCCGAAAATCTTTTATTACATTCAATTTTATAATTGTAATAAATATCAAAATAGAATTTTTGGCTTAATACACGACAAAATTCGTAATTTAAGGATCTTTTAAATTAAGTAAATTTTATTTGAATGATTCAATTGGTGATCCACTCTTATGTGTACTTATTTTAAAAATATTTGACGATAATATGCCTAATAAACAATATTTTTTCTTGGAAAAGAATTTTCTAAATTGTTCGGACAACGTGTTTTTGCAAATTATGTTTATTTCGGCCAAAAAACCTTTTTATTGACCATTCATTTGTTGTTTGAAATTTATCAATAGAATGATAAAATAATACTATTTTATATAACTTCGTTCTAAAATTGTAAAACAGAACCATATTTAGATAGAAATTGATCAGTTTAACGTCAAAAATTTGATCACTTATAGGTTTAAATTGAAATTTTTTACTTTAATTGATATGTTTAAGTATTACTTTACGTCAAAATTGATACCTTTAAGGTCAAATTTTATAAATGCCCAAAAAATGGAAAAAAATATGTGGAAAACGTGTGATGTTGTTACACGTGCAAATTGGGCCAGCCCACTCTTGGTATCAATTTGAGACGGTCTCGGCCAAGTTATGGTGATTTAAAATTATAAAAAGTTAGTATCAAAATAGTATACACTTAAACAAATCAAATAAATCACATATAACTAAGTTTTTTCTTATATATGAAGAGTATTAAGTAAAACAATATTGATTGATGAAATAATAATTAGTTTAAGAAAATTATTTTGAATCAGGGATAGTATATCAAATAAATTGTTCATCCATCATTCGATGTCAACCTCAATAATCACAAATTGTTGAGAGCTGCTCTCTGGATCAAGCCAAATATTTTAAAAAACACTAAAAGAATACGAAAAAGATAAATATCCACTTAACATACCATAAACACCTCATTCACATACCATAAAAACCTACTTTATATTCTATAAATACCTACTTCACATGTCATAAACACATACTTTACATGCAATAAATATCTACTATAAATACCATAATCACCTACTAGAACTATTATAAACACAGATTTTACGATATGTGAAGTAGATGTTTATGATATGTGAATTAAGCATTTACGAAGAAAAATAAACATCAACTTAATATGCCATAAACACCTACATCACAAACACATACCATAAACACCTAATTCACAAACTATAAACACTTGAGTTACTCTTGTGAGAGACATGACCTTAAAGCAAGAAGTTCATACAATACTAATTTGTATTATTGGACTATTTAGCCCATGCATAAGGTGTGTCTCACGGTGAGACCGTGTCATACAAGAAATTGTGTAAACACCTATTTTATGTACTATAATCATCTACTTCACATACCATAAATGCATGCAACAAGTAAGTTTTATTTTTTAAAATCTATTGGGACAAATCTGAAAAAGTCGTTTCTCAAAAAAACAATCACTCATTAGAGTTGCTGGCTTGCTGTTCAAAAAAACCATTCCCTCTTGTATGAAACCGTCTCACCGTGAGATGAATTCATACAATAGTCTCAACATGCTAAAAGTTTCTATTACTGGACTATTTATAGGGCACGTCTTTCGATGAGACCGTCTCACACAAGAATTTGTGTCAAAAATTAGGTTTCATCGTGATATTTGGATGAGAAATGGAGTACAGCAATAGTTTGGGCTTTGTTGTGGGATATGGGCTCATGATACAATTACATTAGAAAGAGTTTCACCAAGACATTGTGGGCCCAAAAAAAGATATCGGGCCTCAACACTTAGACATGGCCCATTTGAAGTTTTATTTTGACAGAGGCCATCGATTTTTTTGGTTTATGCTCTGCTTGTGTCATCAAATCATAAATCCAATCATCCAAGCAGCCGCTTCTATCCCCACTGCCTGTTTAATTATATACGTTTGTTATAGAAAACTCTCACATAAAAGAATATAAAATGCAAATATGGGAATTTTAATGAAATGAAAGAATAATAATCTAATAGAATACAACAAATGTGAATACCTTAATTTAAAAAATACTCTATATACTAATTTCAATATCAATTATGATTTTATTTTTGATTTTAATCTAACTTTTTTAATAAATAGATCATATCGAATCAACCAATTTATTTAATTAGGTCAACCATCTTAACCTAAACCACAAATTAGAGATCGGATCAACTTTGAGCAAACCAAACTCTACTTGGCTTCGCGACACTAACGTGTATGTCCACCAGACACTAAACTATTGGGCCTTTTTATTGCAAATAATAATGAGGGAATGAAACTACAAATATAAGACGTAGTGTCTTCTTTGTGTATATGGCAATGGACTCCTTGCTTGAATGAATCACAAACAATAACACCGAAGAGAAAACATTTGGATTTGCGATATTGTCGTATAGGCCAACAAAAATAAAACATCTGGGATCTGGTTAGGGTGATCCAATTTCTTTTGAAAAGGCAACATTTGAAAATGCAAATATTATCAGACGGTCTCATAATAAGACGATTTTTATAGTTTTATTAATCAGTTTTAACTAGTCTGATAAAGAGTAGGTCTATTACAAGACCAGCTGATTTGTAATAAGAGGGGTAGCCCATCAAGCTTATTTTTTAATCAATCTATTTCTAATTATTTGATGTGTGATCAATTGTAAATTATTTTACAACAGTTAGAACATGCATTTCGTTATATTATATTTACAATTGATAATGACATTTCTTCACACTACATATGAATATGAAATTGCAAGTATTTCGAGGTAAAGGAAATAAGACTTTTGAAATTAAGGTAACACACTAATATGATATTCAAGGGAATATTGTAATTGTTCATAGTTTTGAATATGTCTTAAACTCACTCCTTTGATTGTACTTTTATAAACGCTACTTGAAATTTTTTAGTAATTTAAGAATTATTGTTAAAATTTGATATTATTATCATAATTTAAATTGTGACAAAGTTGTTCTTATTGATAGAAGCGAAATGAACAATATCAATTATTTTTGAGATTTGTATTTTTAGTTTATATATAAGCTACTTTTCTTCAATTATTTCTATTTAAATCAATTAAAATTAGATTAAATAAGTTCATATCAGAGTAGATAAATCAGACCTATATAGTACATTTTGAAACCGAGAAAATTTTCAAAAATGGGGGCATAGTTGGTCGTTGATCGAATCATGAAGGCATGTCACCTATATATATATATATATATATATATATATATATATATATATATATATATATATATATATATATATATATATATATATATATATATATATATATATATATATATATATATATATATATATATATATATATATATATACTAGTAGATATTTTTAATTTATAAGTAATCAATTAATTGTACATAATATTATATATTTCTGTACATTTATAATAATGGTCACGGTTCGCGTTCGATCAAGGCCGATTTCATTTTCTAGAAATGGAATTTGATTCAGATCGTCGGGTTTTGATTTCTGGCAATTCAAAAGGCAGTTTCTAGTAATTCAATTTCTAGGTTGGACAGATCATATCATCAGTTCAACTCTTTATTTTTACTTTAAATATAAATATACAAAATCATATAAAGTATTAAATTTTAAGAAAAATATATATTAATAATCTAACCCTTTACTCATCCGCTATAAATAATCTCATTTTAAAATTATTTTTTAATAAAACAACCTTATTTTGCTAACAGCATAACATTTTATTTTTATAATATTTCAACATTTGCCTTTAGTTTGCATCAATATATCCTATCAGTATACTGACAGCAAACTAAAGACAAAGGTTAAATTATAAAAAAAATAATCTAAAAGTTAAATTATTCACAACAAATTAATAAAAAATTAAATTATTAATATCAATTTTTCTCAAATTTTAAATAAGGATTCCTATAGTGACTACGAGCTAATACTTTACTTGTAAAAAGTACCATTTATATAAATAACTTTTTCTTACTTTGACACAAACTACTCAACTAATAATCGAATCCATCACGTCCTAAATAATAACTCAAAGAGTGAGAACAATAAGATATTAAATTATGTATTTATTTGTATTCTCCAATCTCCATCATGTAGAGAAGAGGACAAATAATAGGCTGCGAAATTGCCTTTTGTAATTATAAAAAAAAGAGAAATTACGAGCATTAAATTTTAAAATTTTGTCTGAAAAACTAGTACTTATATTTTTAAAGTCTATATATTGCTAATCAATTTTGGGTTGCTCATTGTTTGCAAATTATAATTTGGTTTTTTACAACAATTATAGATAGTGAGTTGAACTTTATAGTAATGGATCCCTAAAATAGAGTTTATGAAAATAGATAGAAACTCAAAAGTTTTAAATTTTTTTTTTTTAAACTATAATGGATTATAATAGAGTTGACTCATCATATCATGCAAATTTTTTATTTATGAAATTACACATGTTGTTTATTTTTAAGGATTAATTGCAAAAAATCTATTTTATTATCAATAACAAGGGTGAAATTGCGTATATCTGATATCTTTAAACATCTTTCTTGATAAAGCCACATAATGACATTAGAGCAATAAAATGTTATTGTTTACAATTTTTTTTTATATATTAATTGATAATTGGTAAGTACAAACTTTTCTAATTTAGAGTTTAAATGGGCTTATTTAATTTTATTATGAGGCTAGTCACACCAACCAATTGAAATACTACTTTTTAGTCCTTTCAATTTAGAGTACACCAACCAATTGAAATACTAAGTATCTTTAAAAAATCGTACTTAAATTTTATAAAAAATCGTACTTTTCTTAATGTGAAATATTCTAAATGAGAAGAACACTAGAGAGCGGAGGGAGTAGTATTTTATTCTTAATTTACAAGTTAAAACATAGTTAAGTGATTTTATTTAATTTGTCACAATGTAAATTTTATAAATATCAAATTTTAATAATTTTTATTTAAGCACAGTTAGAGATATTTAGAATTGAAAAATATAAAAAATAAAATACAAAAAGCAAATGAAACAATTAATTGAAAAGAATATATGATAATTATATAAATATAAGTTTAAATATCTAAAAATTTGGATAAAAGCCATACGCGTCCCGCAACAATAATCTAAAAAGCTAACTTACAAAAAAAAAAGGTTGGTAAAATATCATTTAAGCCCAAATGTCATCTAATTTGTTAATTAGTAAAAATATCATTTCAGAGCATATTTAGTGTTTTTTAGACCATCTTACTGTGAGACGGATTTATACAAAAAGTCCGTTGCTAAAAAAATAAAAAAACAATGAAAACTGAATTTCTATTTATACTAAAAAGCAATTTATTTTTTAAAATAGTTTAAGATGTCTCGATTAAAGTCGTCTTATATTGAGACGGTCTTATTAAAAAATTAGTGTTTTTGTAATGAGTTTCTGAATTTAGCACCTATTAAATATATAGAGCAAGTATTTTGACGAGTCGTCGTAGCTGATTTGTGAAGTCAATAGTCATCAATAATTTAAAACAATATTACTTTTCTCCAACTAATTTGATGCTCCCATATATTGACGTTCACTAAATAATTTCCTACGAGTATTTTTAATAGTTGTATGAAACTATTTCCTATTTACTAAGTTAGATTAACAATTCTTAAAATACTACAAATCCTCAACAATTCTCTTCCTTTTAAAGCATCTTTTTAAGACGTTCTTTAGCAAAACATCCATTTGATGCACCAATCATAGTGCTACAATGGATTAAACCGTAAGCTAAACACGCTTAACAAGCAATAAGAAGTGATGAGTTTCCAATAGGATTTAACTACCCAAATAAATATTGATCACTTAAAGTTGTAAAATAAACTACTATTTATTTTTACGTGGTATAGCCGTGTAAACATATTTTCTTATGAGTTCATAAAGTTGAACAAAGCTATCCATGACTTTGAGACGACTAAACCTAGACCTCACGCAGGTAGCTAGGTTGTCTATACTTAAATTTGTGCCATTGTGATTAGACACTCACATAAAGTTTTCTATTCTCTAAATTTTGAGAACTTTATATGACTGGCTAGTTATGTTATAAGTCCAAATTAACTTTGGTCATATATACTTTGCTTCCTGACATCTTAACAAGAAATTTAGCCACATTTAGGGATGCAAAGAATGGAATATGGACCGAGTCTAGGTAGACCAGGATCTAAATTCTTTTTTTGAGGTAGGACCGGAGTTTAAATTTGGATTCGCATGTCCAAATTGTCTACACCTAGATACGTATCTTTTTTTGAGGCAGGAGCAGGTCCGTGTCAAAAATGGACCTTTATTTTGGTGCATTTGACTAAATTTTATTCCCTATTATGTTGAAAAAATCTTATTTAAATTTTAATTTATGACAATAATATATATTAATTAATATTCAAAAGACAACCAATAAAATTTATGATGATAATAGTGTTGTACATTTGAGGGGATTTTGAGTGTGTCAAATGAATTGCAATTGAAAAAGTGAGAGACAGAGAGTACTATTGTTGCACTACTCGATTGAATTATAATATACCCCTTTTTTGTTAACTCAAAATAAAATTTTGTACAATAATAGAACAAATTACAAGTTTTCTTAAAAAAAGTGTCCACTAAATTGCAATCATACAGGAATTTAGGAAACTTAATTTCAATTGTCTCATTTTTTTATTTGGACAATTCACCTTAATTGTCCCATTTCTATTTTAGAACATAATCGTTGGACCAAATTATTCTTATACCATTCATGTAATTACCAACCACCCTTATTTTAAAAACTATACTACACTAATTAACACCCTCCTAATTCTAATTAACCTACAAATCATTCCCTCCCTCCCTCCCTCCCTTTATTAACCTCTCCTCCCTCTGATTACACTCCATGGACAGAACCCATCCCTTTACACCCTTATACCATACGAGCTTTGTTGCTGTGATTCACCCATCCCCTTTCTGAAACCCTAGATCTTCATCTTTTTCCTCCTTTCGTCCTTTTAAAGTAGATCTACATTTTGAATCTTCTTCTCTCCTCTCTCCTGTCGTCTGAGTTTGGGGTTTTTTTTAATAAGATCCGGTAATGGAGTCACCTAATTCTTCTCTCTTTCATCCCGCACTGAAGTTGTTGTTTGGTGATTGTGAAGATGAGGATTCTTATATTTCGTCCACCACATTCTTCTGTTGAAATTTCTCCAAATTGAGGAAGAACCATAGACAGTGAGGATGAAGAAATTTCGGCTATGTTTGATTCGGGACTTGATCTACCTAATGATGACCTTTTTCTTTCATTTGACTCAGAAGATTATGATGGTGAAGATGATGATACTATTTATGAAGTTAAAGGGCCCTTCTCTCATATGTGAATCGGTTATTCTTTCCCTCTGACTAATGATGTTACATTTTTTTTTTAGTTTTTCTTAATTATGCATGTTTGTATGTGTTGGTCTGTGATGATTTTTTTTGCGGCCAATGAAAAGCTCATTGATTTTTGAAAAGAGGTCTTATTAGTTGCTACAAAAATCCATATCCATATTCACAGTGCCACTAATCTTGATGATTTTAGGAGGCAAAGAGTATGTTTATGGATCTCTATGATGAAAACATATTGTTTTTTGAGAGATGCGCCTAAAATGAATTTTTTTTTTTACCGTTAAAAACCCCAAAAACTTTCCATTAAATGTTTAGTCATAAACAGCTTGAATGAATTTACATGATGTTTAACCCTAAACATTTTCATCCACTACAATAAGCCCAAAAGTGTGAATATGAATATTTAACCCTAAACATTTTGTTGGTGTTGGTTGGTTGTTTTTGTTGGTCGTTGTGATGTTGGCTGTTGTTGGATTTGTGTTGTTGTTGTGGTTGTTGGTTCTGTTGTTTCTTGTTGCTCCTGGTTTTTCTATTGGCTCACAATAATTGTTGTTGTTGGTTGTGTTGCTTGATAGAAAATATCTTGGTCTTCAGTTCCCAAGTACAGTAAAGCAACCCCTAAATGATTTGTATCCAAATGACGGAGTGACTCATAAATGATTTCTTTTCTAACTGTTAAGTAATTTGGTAGTCTCCCTTCCGTAGCTAGTTTGGTTTTGTTCATGTGTGGAATATGAAAGTCAATACCACTAAGTTTTTCAGTAACTCAACCTTACATGCTTGTAAGGTTATCCACAAACCTTAAAGTGCAGTGTTCTAAAGCTTTAAAAGCATCTGTCATCGCCCTAACCAATTGTGTGTAGTTGTATGCTGCTTTCTAGTGTTGTAACGATTGAATAGACATAAAAAAACCTAAGTCTAACACGTTCATATTTGGGGAATTTGGAGGCTGTTGAACTATATGGATATTGAATCCATCTTGATTTGCAGCTTCTCTGAATATTGGATCATTGTCTAGAATATGTGGTGTTGGATTATCTTGTTGTATGTAAATTGTTTTGCTTGCACCTTCTGGCCATTTTTCTCTAATAGCCGGTAAGATATTGTCAATTAGCATTGACCTTTTGTGTGTCTTTGTCATGGATTGAATGGGTTTGGTTTCTGGTTCCTCTCTCTTCCTGTTTTTGAAACTTTTTTGTGCTAGAACTTGAACGGTAAAAGGAAAAATACCTATCTTTCCATCAAAGATTAGTTGACCTTCACTGAATACATTGGTTTAACAACCGCACATATGAACATAATTTTGGGAACAAATAGTTTTGACTGTAATTCTCTATGCGGCTCAGGTTCTCCTGGGGTAAGATAATACGTTTGTTGTGTTCTAGTGAGGTAGAACAATTTTTCATCTATGTGAACTATGTTAGATATGTCACTGAATTTGAAAGTATCTGTCTGTTCATCATAAATGCAACTAGAAATACAAAAGAATAACTTGTCATTCTTGTTAGTGTCGGTTAACAGTGGCTAAATTGCATTTGTATGCTTGCGTATGTGTTTTTTTTTCTTCCATCTCCATACAGTTGATTGGCTAACACCAATGGCATTTTCAACTGCTTGTTGACTTGTCTTTTTGGCCTTTTCTAAGGCTTGGAATCTGGTTTCATCAAATGGTATTATTGTCCTGTTGTTTCTGCCAAACTTTTTGCTACTTGCATCCAATGTGGCCCCTTCCTTTTGTTGAGTTTTAACTTTAGCCAAAATTCTACTTGCGGTCTTCCTGTGTACATCGTACTTTTTGGTGATTTCCTCCATTAATCCATGTACTAGCTTCCCATTTTTGTTTACACCAATTAATAACTCATGCATTATTTCATTCCTAGTGTAAGTATCTAATTTTTTTTTGCTTCACCATTTTTTTTTGCGAAAATTACCCCCTTATTTATATTGGTGTATGCTTGTTGTGTTCTTTTCTATGTTGTGGTGCCTAACTTTTGGGTTGACATTTTCATTTTGACACCTATGCATTTTGGGTTGACAATTTTCCTCTTCCTGTGACCCACAATGATGATTGTGCTGTGTGGGTTTTGGGCTGTTTCTCATGACTTCAGTTTTTTGGAAAAGTTTTTAAATTTTAGATGGCATTAATAATTTTTGTTTTTGGCACATTTTTTTAAAAGTGACTAAAGTATACAATAAATGTATATTCGATTTGTTCGACCTCTATTCTGAAGTCAATGAACGAAATGATATCCGTATTCACATGGCCCGAGAAAAGTGTTCGTTATTTGTAGTCGTGAATAAAGTGTTGAAGAGATCGAGGAGGAAGTGAAAGTATAAATACAAACCCCCATTATGAAATGTACATGTAATTTTTCGATGATGTAATTTTTAATTATGTAATTTAATTAATGGCAATTAAGACTTTGTATTTTTAATTATGTACTTTAATTAATGGCTATGAAGACTTTGTATTTTTAATTATGTAATTGAACAATTTGTAATTTTCCCTCCAAATTTAAACTTATCCAAATTGGAGGGAATAATTAGAGTTTAATCAACTTTATTACCTATACCCATTACATCACATGGGTGTACTATTCAATGTGATCCCTCCACTTTCTTAATATTCGTGCTCAATTTAAATGGGACAATTGAAAAGAATTTGAGGTAGTAGTAATTTTGTTGTGATGAGTTATCCCATGTCGACAAATTGAAAACGGTGTGCATGCTTTATAAGCTATTAGAGACCTTTTTCACATTACATGTAGCTACTACATATTTCTGTCTCATCTCATAATTTTTTGTCCCCTTCTTGTAGTGATATATACTTTCTCACTCTTATTAATTTATTTTGTTTTACTTTCTCATACTCCATTAAATATGATACTTTCACCTAAGATTTCCTTATTTTTACTCTTCATTTATTCAAAATTTTGTCTACTCATACCACTCTCTCCTTTCTCACATCCAAATTCACTCACTTATTTTAAGTCAACCGATCAATCAAATAAGTCAAATCCCAAAATGATAAAATATCAAGTGAAAATTATAGCAAATTCAACAAAATGGAATAGCAACCAATAATGTTTCTTTTTGTCCAAATGACACAATCACACAATAACCCTTCCATAAAAATATACAATTAATATTCGACAATTACTCATATTATTGAGACTTTTCCCATATATCTGTTGATGTTTTATTTTCCTTATCTTTCATATATTCCTTTTTGACTCGTTTTTACTTAATTTTTACTTTTCCTTTATATTTATATGTTTAGTATTTTTATTTATATTTATTTATCAATTATTGTTATAAGTCAATATTGTGGTGCAGGCTGATGAGTAAGTGCAGGAGGAACTTCCTTTTTATCAGCCGGGAAATTCTTTGCTCGCATCCTTATTTTTAAGAGTATGAGAATCCATCTCTCTTCCCTCCCTAGACCTTGTTCATAGTCCCGAGCGGGATACACTGAGTATAATAATGATGATAACTCAACAATGACTCTTGAGTAATGAAGTTGAACAAAGTTAACGTATTCTTATATGATAAGCAAATACTGAGTTACTCTTTTATTTCTTTAACTTTGCTACATTGTGGGATTTGAAATGTGAGTTTTTTGTGTATTGTGTTGCAAGATAAAAAAACAGAGAAAGTAAGTAATCACAAAGTCTTAAATGAAACTGCCTCATGGTGAAACAATTTTTATTGGGTTGATCCATATATGTTTAGTGTGTTAAAGTGATTACTTATAATTTTAAATTTATCAATTAGAGAAATAAATAATTATATCGATCTATCTCATGGTAAAATGATATCACATAAAACGAGCCAGTAATTAATTAGGTGGTAACTTAAGACGTACTTCTTATTAGAAAAATAAAAAATCAGTTATAGTACTGTTTTAATAATTAAAAATTAATGAGCTTAGATTCATGATTTAATGACGTTGACTTAGTGTAACTAGTAAGGAGTTAGTAGTAAGTAGGAAGAGCAGAAATTTATTGGTTAAATTGCTGTCTCCGACATACGATAAGTATAACTACTTACAGTACACGCTACGTACTTTGCACCACCTGATTATATTATTCCCTCTTGTTTACTATTACTGTCTCATTTTATGATAAAGTATTATTTTATTCATAAACATTTCTAATTGTATGAGTAAAAATTATAATGAGTTGATATTAATAAAATTTATATTAAGATGAATCAAACAATATATCAGTTGACAATATTTTAACCTCTATAGATTAAAAACAAAAGGCAAATTAAGAATAATCTATAAATAGTGTTTTAAAAACAAATAGGATGATAATAGTGAATAGGAGGGACTAGGGAGTACTAATTACTCCCCCTCTTTGTCCCATAGCTCCCCGTCTCATAGAGAATACAACATTTCATGTATATCGTACAAAATTAACTTTTTCCTCCAAAAAACTCAATGACTCTCTTTATAAAGGGATAATTACATCTATTAACTCCACCAACAAACATCATTTATTACAAGTTCAATTAAGATGGAAACTACAAAAGAATTAGATAATTATAGTAGGAAACAAATCATAAATGAATTATTATTGTATGTCAACAGTAAAGAAAAGCCAACTCATGGAGTTATATTCAAAAAAAATACTAAGTCAATAACAAGACAATATCAAGAATATGGGCACATGTTGAGCAACAACAATAAGAAGGTGCTCCAATTAATGTAAACAGCAATAGAATTGGGAAAAAAAAATCAAGGGAAGAGATTGTTTGTTGACTCTCTTAGGTTTTGATGATGATTGGACTTTATATAAACAAATGTATTTCAGAGATTATATCCAGGTCGATATCCGGTCTTGTTAAGGATCGTTGGTAGTGTCTATGACTTACTCTATGAACGTGTACTAGTCAAAAGAATTCAATAAAGTTAGATAAGGTATATCACTTAGGATGTCAAATGTAGACAGGAGGTCCAGTTTGATGATCTGACGTTACTGTAAAATGGAGACAGTATATTGTTCCCAGACGGGTGTCTGGAGAAGTTACGTCAGCTGGAATTTCTGTTAATTTTATTTTTCTGCTTTTTCTGTTTTTTCTGCTTTTTCTGTATTAGTTATAATTAATTTGTTGCACTATTTATTAATTAAGTTATTGGAAAAATATTTTTAAACCACCTTGTACTTTCTAAAGAGTGAAATATTTCTCTCCTTAATTTTCTCCTCAAAAATAGGCTTTTTATTTTGGATTTAATTAAGTGATAAAACTATTTGTCTATTATTAGAAAAAAGAAACTATGGCTTATTACTTTAGAATAAAACTTTCACCTATTTATTTTTATTAAGGGATTAACTGTGGGTTTTTAATCTTTAGATCTAAGATCCATTTAAATTTCCTTTTTATTAGGAATAAGGTAGGAATGGGTAGTTATTCCCTTTTTACTAGCTACATAAATTCCTATAAATAGAGGACTTGTTTATTCTTAAAAATGCATGCGTATGAGCCTAAGAATCCATACGAGGGAGAATAATATTAGCAACAAATATTTTTGTTCCAAAATTGCTAATTAATTTATAATATTTTCTTGTGCGACTCTTTAATTTTATTTTTAGAGAATTTATCCTTGTAAAGGGTTTTTGAGAGAATTGTTGTAACTAGACTTGGGTAAGTCTAGGGGAGGATTAAAAAGCTTCGAGAACTTAGAGAATTGGAAAAGCTTTGAGTGAAGCTAGAGAATTGGAGAAGCTTCAGTGAAGCAAGAGAAAGAGAAAGAGAATTGGCCTAGTTAGAGAAGCTTCGAGTGAAGCAAGTTGAGTTCAGGGGCGGACCCAGAGGGGTGCAAGGGGGGGCAGTGGACCCCCCAATCTAAAAAAATTAAATCCGGTTTTTAAAAAAAAAAATTTAAAAAAAATTGAAAAGAAGCGTTTGGAGGCGGAAGAAAGAGAAACCCAGAAACAAACCCTAAATGTCCTGCCTTCCTCTTCGTCTTCGCTTGGTCTTCGCTTCGTCTTCGACTCTTCGTCTTCGTCTGACTGTCAATCTTCGTCTGACGGTAGATTGACAGTCTGAGCTTCGTCAATGGTGACTTGGTGAGCTTCTTGACCTTCGACACAAACAAACCCTAAATTTCCTGCCTTCCTCTTCCTCAATCTTCGTCTTCGCTTCGTCTTCGTCTTCGTCTGAGTGTTCGACTGTCAATCTTTCCTCAATCCTCTTCCTGCTCTTCTCCTTGCTGACGAGTGACGACGCCGGTCGCCGGCTCTAACCCTCTGTTTAAGTACAGTCCCGAGTTACCATTGAAGGTACGCAGTTTCTCTTAACTTAATTTTATTAATTTTGTTAATTATCTTATTCTTTTGTTGATTTTTCAACAAAATTATGACGTTTTTTGCAATGGGTAGTTTTTAATTCTGAATTCTAAAGATGAAAAATTTGTAATTCACACTATCATATTCATGTTTATGTTTTCCCAATTTATTTTTATTTTTTATCAGTAACTGAAGCTGAATTTTCAGTTTGCGTACTTTGAACTGAGTTTTGATGTGGGTTTATAAACTGATTTTTGCATTGGAATTATGAGATTATTGCATTTGGTAAGTGAGATTATTGAATTATGAGTCATATTTTTAATTTAATTAGGAAATGTCAAGTAATTCAAGTTCACCTTGTTCGAAAAAGTCAAAAGCAAAGGGAAGACAACCCGATCTTCGTGAATTATTGTTTAAAAGAATGAAATCCCAACAAACATCTAACGAAGGCAATGAATCTTCTCCTTTAAGTTCCCCTCTAAGTCCTCCTTTAAGTTCCCCTCCAAGTGAAGATGTTAATATGGAAGTAGGTGGTTCAAGTAGTTGTGATGAACCATTGGATGATGAATGGGTGTATGATGTTGAACTTCTTCCTCATGACCCGGGATTGAGGAAAAACATAATGGATTATCCCCCTAATGAAAGAAATCCGGTTAGGAGAGCATATATGCTCAAAAAACCTTGCCAACCAAAAACACATGATTTCCCTCAAAGAGATATCTCCGGTAGGTTATGCCGTTTTAGTTTGAATTGGTTCAAAAAATGGGATTGGCTTGAATATAGTGTTGAAATGGATGCCGCATTTTGTTTTGTTTGTTATTTGTTCAAGAGGGATGTTGAAATTAACAAGGGGGGTGATGCATTTGTTGTCGGAGGGTTTAGAGCGTGGAGTAAACCTGATAGGCTTGAGAAGCATGTTGGAGGAATTAAAAGTGCTCATAATATTGCTTATGAGAAATATGTGAATCTAAGAGATGCAAAGAAGACATCAATTGAATTTGTATTTGATAATGCGAGTGAGGTTCAAATGAATGAATATCATATTCGTTTAAATGCATCCTTAACTTGTTTGAGATTTCTTTTGGGCCAAGGTTTGGCATTCCGGGGACATGATGAAAGTGAGGAGTCATATAGTAGAGGTAACTTTCTTGAGCTTTTGAAGTGGTTGGGGGGGAAGGTTGAGGAAATAGGAAAATATACTTTCCAAAATGCACCCAAAAATTGTCAATTAACATCTCCCAAAATTCAAAAAGACATTATCACTTGTTGTGCAAAAGAGACTACTAAGCGCATAATAGAAGAGGTTGGTGATGGTTACTTTTCTATTTTGGCCGATGAATCAAGTGATGTGTCTCAAAAAGAACAACTAGCTCTTGTTTTGCGGTTTGTTAATAGAGAAAATGGATCGGTAGTGGAACACTTTTTAGGCATTCTACATGTGGGTGATACTACCGCTTTGTCTCTTAAAAATGCCATTATGTCCTTGCTTATGGAACATTCATTGAGTCCTTCCATGATAAGAGGTCAAGGGTATGATGGGGCAAGTAACATGAGGGGTGAAATCAATGGCCTCAAGACTTTGATTATGAATGATACTCCAAGAGCCTATTACATTCATTGTTTTGCTCATCAACTTCAACTAACTCTAGTTGCGGTTGCTAAAAAGAATGTTAATTGTACTTGGCTTTTTGACGTACTTGCAAACTTGTTAAATGTGGTCGGAGCTTCTTGTAAGAGAAGAGACCTTATTCGAAAAAACCAAGCTCAAGTAGTGGCTCAAGCTTTGGAAGTGGGGGAAATTGAAAGTGGATCGGGTTTGAATCAAGAACGTGGTTTGAGTAGGCCGGGAGATACACGTTGGGAATCTCATTACAAGTGTCTAATAAGTATCATCAACTTGTTTCCTTCAATTGTTAAAGTGCTTGAGGAGATTGGAGAAAATGGCTCTCCGGATGATAAGCTCAAAGCTCAAGTTGTTTTAGGATCTTTGGAGTCCTTTGATTTTATTTTTATGGCTCATTTCATGTTGACTATTTTTGGCTACACTAATGATTTATGTGTTGCTTTACAAAGAAAGGAACAAGATATTGTGAATGCCATTAGCCTTGTTAAAAGTACAATGTGTTGCAAAAGATGAGGGATCAAGGATGGGATAGTCTCTTAGACAAAGTCATTTTATTTTGTACTAAACACGAGATTGATGTTCCATCTATGGATGCTCAATATGTACCTCAAGGAAGATCAAGACGTTTTGCTAAACAAGCAACAAATCTACATCATTTTCGGGTTGCAATCTTTTTGGAAGTAATTGATTTGCATCTTCAAGAG
The DNA here is from genome assembly GCF_026212465.1 of Amaranthus tricolor. NCBI lineage: Eukaryota > Viridiplantae > Streptophyta > Magnoliopsida > Caryophyllales > Amaranthaceae > Amaranthus > Amaranthus tricolor. The sequence continues at coordinate 4,316,302 of NC_080050.1, read as the reverse complement.
ATTGATAACCGTTTTAATGAGAAGAACATGGAGTTACTTACATGCATGGCTTCCCTGAGTCCTAGAGGTAACTTTTCATCTTTTGATAAAGAGAGGATACTTAAACTTGCTTCTTTATATCCCGAAGAGTTTTCATGTTTTGATTTAACGGCTCTTGATCTTCAACTTGATGTCTTCTTGGATTCTATGCAAAATGATGAAAGATTTCATGATTTGCAAGATATCAATTCTCTTTCCATGATGCTTGTTAAAACAAGGAGACATGAGACTTTTCCTCTTATACATTTGCTAATCAAGTTGATGTTGATTCTTCCTGTTGCTACGACAAGTGTAGAAAGAGTGTTTTCCGCAATGACGTTTGTCAAAAATAAGTTGAGAAATAGCATGGGTGATCAACTAGTGAATGATTGTTTGGCTACTTACATTGAGAAGGAAGTGTTTCTACAAGTTTCTGATGAAAAGATTATTGATCGCTTTAAAAATATGAAAACTCGAAGGATTAATTTGTAATTTTCATTTGAACGCTTGTATTTTTTTTTTAATATTTTGGATTGTAAAACTTTTAACATCGGATTTGATATTGTAAATTGTAATTTTCTATTTTTCTTGTATTTTTCTATTTTTCTTTAAAAAAAAAATTATTCGGACGACGATCAAATTATTCGAACGACGTGACGTTCGGATTTTGCCCCCCCAAATTGAAATTCCTGGGTCCGCCACTGGTTGAGTTTGTTTTATGTAATTGTAACGAATTGCCTAAAACATATTGGAGAGTTTTGAAATCCTGAGGGGTCGTGTTTTTTTCCTTCTCTTTAGGCTTAGAAGGTTTCCACGTAAAATTGTGTTGTCTCTTTACTTTTTCGTTTTAACTTTAAGTTTTAATTTCGCAATCTAATGCAGCAAAAACAGGGCTAAAATACTTAAACTTATTACAACAACAATTGACCCCCCTCTTGTTGTCGTTCACCATCTCTATCAGTTTCTACATTATTCTTGATGAAGATAGATTGCTCTCATCATAGAAAACCCATTAAATAAAGCAATTGCCTCCTAAATCATGTAAAGAACAAACCGAAGAGCAGATCACAGAAGAGAAGGAAGATGAACAAACCCATCAGAAGAAAGAAAGAAGATGAACAATTAAGAGGAAGAGGATGAACAAAAGATGAACAAATCAGAGGAAAGAAAGAACATTCGAGAATTAGGACAACAAATTAGAGGAAAGAAAGAACATTCGAGAATTAGGACCTGAACCCGATTTTAGATTCGTGGATACGAATATGGGTCTAATCAATTTTGATCTGTGATTCGAATTAATTTCGGTTCTAGGCATCCCTAAGAAAATTAGGATATGAGTACACTCGAACCAGGTCCAGATTTAACCTGTTGTCATTCCAATGTACCAATTTTTCTAATTAAGGTCTTGGGTTGAATCCTCATTGTCCCTCGCAATTCTCCCCTTACCTCAAACTATCCTATACTAATATATTAAATTCCTACAGCCATTTATAGTCGAAATTTTGATATTGACAATCATTTTTTTTCTTTCTTCCAATTTTTCACAACTATTAATTATAAATATGACAATTCAACATAAATGAATCAATTAATAAAAGTACTTCTATATAAGTTGTCATTTGTTAATGTCAATGGTAATATTTCTAATACTTTTGTTAAGCACAAGGTAGAATGAGAGATATATACAACTAAAAAAATAACTAATTCTCTATTTTAAAGCTTGAATTAACAGAATATATTAAAATTATGTTCTTAACACGACAAAAAAAATACTGCATATACCTACACATATTTATCCACATTCCACACTATTTAATTAAGTGTTGTAGGATATTTGCACTTAGGGAATATTAACCTCACTTATAAGGGTGGGGAGAAACATACTTTAGAAAAATATGTAGAATTTGGGTTGAAAATTACCCATACTTATTAGTGTGGCTACAAACATAATTACTCACGCTAATAAGCCTGGGTATTTAATTAGCTTAATTAAAATAATAAAAAAAACTCAAATGTACTGATGCACAACACGCTTAATCATCATCATCATCGTACTCAGTGTATTTTGCTCATAGGAACCTATGAGTAGGGTTGGGGAGGGAAGAAAAACGGCAACCCATATCCATTAAAAAGGATGCGACTAAAGAGTCCCCGGCTCAAAACTAATCCTTCAAAGAAGGTTTTTTTTTTTTTTTTTTTTTCTGCCTTTAGTCGCCGACGTCTATTGACGATTGATTACTACTACAAACATACTTTAGATTATTTTATTCATTTTCATTTCTTTGAATTTTGTTTCTTATTATGTAATTCAAAATGTTTATATGATTTTGATTTTGATTGTTTGATGATGTATTGTTATTCGAAATGTATATATGATTTTGATTTTGAATTGAGAAGTTTCTTTGTAATTCCTTTTTCGATTTGTGTTTCTTTCATTTGCAATTTCAATTTCTTTTTGATTTTTTTTTTTATTTTCATAATTCATATGGATTTTTATTTCGTTTGATTCTATCCTTGGTAAGTTATGACTTTCTTCTTCCTTTTCTTTTGTGGTTGTTTCTTGTTTGTTGATTTTATTTCTTTGATAAAATTCTTGTATTTGAATATATGAGATGTAATTATTTTACCCTTTTTGCTCATGATTCATATTGTTACATTTTTTGAGATTTTGAGATCTATAAACAAGTAATCTAAATAAAGCAAAAATAATGTAAATTAAAATTTGAGGCCTTTTAATTTAAGTAAAAAAGCCCTTTGTAGTTAGACACCTTGTATAAGAGCCATGTAGCACTTGTTAGTACTCATGGGTGTAGCTATTAGTAGTTGTATTTGTGGGTGTAGTTGTACTTCTTGCTCTTAATACAAATCAATTAATGTAGATCAGCAAGTACTAACTGTTGTTAACTATAACACTTAACTGATTTGTTGTATTGATTTGCTCAGTTGATATAATACAAATCAATTAAAGTGTTGTGTTGAGGTCACTATAGCATAATCTACTTTTAGTTGGATATATTTAATGACATTTAATTTAAATGCTACTAATTTAAATTTTTAATAGTATATACAGTAGATTTATTGACATTTATTAAATCCTTTAGCAACATAATAAAAAATCAAAGTAAAGTTTTTCACGATATAAGATCTAGTGACATTTCTCATAAATGCCACTATAGTCTACAAAAACAATAATTACATGTTACTAAAGTCCAAATAAAATAACCTAAAACACTTTATGGTGAAATTAAAATAAAAATCAATAATTATTACACTAAAAATATAAATGAACAACATTTTTTTAATGTCACTAAATTCTATATAACTAAAAGTTAATTTTGCTGTATTGTGTGCAATTAGTTTCAGCAAAAGCAATACAACAAGTGTTGTAGTAATTGCATATTGTACAATAATAAATCAGTTAAAATGTTGTTGTATGTTGCATTTATGTTACTCTCTCATCCAGGATTTGCATACAATTCTTTCTTTTGAAACATATTCTTAATTTTCTCTTTTTTTGTTTTGTTTTATTTGTGGTTACAAGTGAATGAAAATGGATAACAATTGGATTAATAATCGGACATCTTCTGAATATGTAGAGGGACTCAAGTTGTTCTTAGATTTTGCTTTAGTGAATACTTTGGATCATAGCGTAATAATTGATCCTAAGGTTGCAGGTCATGTTGATACTACAAGATCGTTACATGATTTTTTGAGGAATGAAGACATTAGTCCTGATTGTGTTATCGGAGATACTAAGTTTCATTCTGATGATGCAATGGTTGAGGAAGAACATCATAAACATGCTGCAAATGTAAGAATAAGAGAGTTAGGTGATGAAGTATTTTAGTCCGTTCAACTTTTTGGCTAAATGAGTTTTATATTTTGAGTTTCAATCTATTCAAATTACTCCCTCCGTTCCTTTATGATTGTCCACTGTTGACTTCTGGGCAAAAATTTAAAGGGGAATCTTTACTTAGTATAACATTATTTTAAAAAAAAAAAATAAAAGATTCATTCATGTTTTTGAAAGACAAATAAAAAAAAATAAATAAAGAAATGCTAATCATTACTCATCATAAATATGGTAATTCATATTTTACAATAATCTCACTTTATATTTGTTAATTGAATGTTAACATAGATTACTTAAACATAGAGTACAATGAGTATGAGGATAATTTTGGAAAAATTTATGTCCAAAAAAGAAAATGTATCTAAAGTGGACAAACTTATGAAACTATACTCATTTTAGTAATGTGGACAAACAAAAAAAAAATAAAGACAGTATTAGCTTTGAACCCGACCCATTTTTCATTCGTATCGTATTTAGTTTTTCAAAGCTAATTTTTTCTGGTTTAAATCCATTATTTATTAATTTGGGACATTTTAATATAACCCTAACGACTCGTTTGGTTAGTGGTACTAAAAGGTAGTAATGAGAATGATTTATAGTATAAAATTTCATCAAAATTTCTATATCATTACCATGGTAATGAAACTTTAATAACAAAAAAGTTTTTTTGTTTACAAATATCCATTACCACCTAATACCACCTCTCCCAATGACAATGCATTAGAATGAATTTTATGAAGAAAATGTGATGGTTGAAGTTGGACAAGCATGGCCATCAAGGTAGCCAAGAGATTTTTCAACAAAAATTACATTAGTTTTTCATTTTCATTACCACCATTTATTTATTACCACCTATCAAATAGGCCGTTAAGTATAAGACCAATACAATTTGTAACTCATTAGATACTACTAGTATATCCTACTACAACAGATACGTGTTTCGACTTTACTGATTTACACTTGTCATATGTATTTTATTTCCTTTTAAGAAGACAAAAATTACGAATCGCACATATTTTTATTCAAGATGATTTTATTCTGAGATAATTTTAAATTAGATTATATAATCTAACAAAATTAATTATTAAAATACCAACTTTAATCGATTAAAAGAGTCTTTTAAACATATATGTCTCATTCTGAGGCAGAGTAAAAGTCGACAAATTCTCTAAAGATCCGGTATAATTTCAATAAATATGATATTTTTCCAATACTTGTATCTTTAAACATTTGATATATACTATGTAACTAAATATTGAATCCTATACGATCGAACATATTAAACATATTCAAAATCTCTCATAGTATTATTATTAGATAGTCTAATAAAAAGAGTTGCTCAAAGTATTAATTAATCTCCTTGGTAAAAATATAGTGAAAGTAGGCTGACTAATGGTTCATTATATTATACAATTAAGCATTGCCAAAAAAATCATAACATAAGAGAACAATATACCTCTAAGTGGTGTAGAAAAGGTTAAAAAGATGATGAATAATGATTAAAGAAAAGTCATGCTAGCTTTAACTTTCATCATGTTTAGAAGCGAAAGTTAAGGATATGTCTTGAAACATGGGGTTTATGATCCAATATTGGGCTACAACTTTAATGAGAATGTAGCTCATTGTACTAAATGTCCCTTCTATTCTAAGAATGTTCAATTCTAATCATTTCTTTCAACCTTAGTGTTTTGTATAATATCTACACTCTCTTCTTTGTAAGAGTTCGTCTTATCATGAAAGAATCTTAATTAGCATATTTTTCTAATTATTTATTTAAAGATTGTATGTAATCACTTTAAAATTATAAGTGATTGCTTTAAAATTATAAAAAGTGATCACCTTATTAAAATTATAAGTTATCACTTTAAAGTAATTAATCACTTCAAGACTTAAAATGTATAATATATTGAGTCAACCTAATAAAAATAGATGACTAGTCGCACCATGAGACCATCTGATGAGAATTTGTAAACTTAATTTATTGATTCTAATCCATAATAAAATAAAGTATAATACTTTTGCCACAATAAAGTGAAATGAATTTATTGATTCTTTGATAATAATATTTGTTTTAAGATTACATATGGTTAAAGCCCTAAAATGTATTATATCTATATTTGTCATGTTTTAGCATAAGACATTTTGAACTAAAAATACTAATACATTTTTGAATTTTCTTATATAGTTAAATATATTATTTTAAAACTAAAAGATAAATACGATTTGAATTTGTAATTTTTTGTTTTGAGCAACTATTATGAAATGATTAATTTAAATTATAATAATTAGAAGATAATCTTTTTATATTAAAAATATGTCAAGGGTTTCAACTTCGGTAGATCTCAATAAAGATTTGTCATTATTTGTAATATTGTTAAAAGATCTCAAACAACCGTTTAAGTTAATGGTTAAATTCTAAAATAAATTATACACTATCATAAAGTAAAAGTAAAATTATAAATAATAGTACAACAATTACTATAGGTTTAATAATTATTTAATAGAGCATAATTAATTCCCTTTGCCATAAGCTATAGTATAGGTTAGGCATTAAGTGGAGACATTTGATACTTTGATAAAATGATGAAGGTTCTTATTAGGCCTTGAATTTGAGATGCGCACTGCCTCTTCCACCAAGGCACTAACTATGGCTCCAACCCCAAATCTCCACTTCAAAACTTGAGAAATAGATTTAATCCTACTTTCTACAAAGTTTAATATGTGCAATATATTTATTTTATGACTATTGTATAAGAGTTTATTGATTCAGGCTAGAAAATTTCGAAAAGTAAACGTGGAGATATAATTTACTTTTGAGGTGGCAATGAATTTCATATATGGACTATGATACAATTTTTGCTTTAATTTTAAGACAAATTAATATTAATAATTCAATTTTTTACCATTCACTGTAAATAATTTACTTTTAAATTATTTTTTAATAATTTAATCTTTGCTTTTACTTTTCTAGCGGCATAACTTTTTTTTGTAATAATTCAACATTTGCCTCTAGTTTGTAAAAATAATCCAAAGGTGGGATTATTTACGGTGAATGAGTAAAATATTGAATTATTAATATTAATTTTTCCTCAATTTTAATAGAAAAGTGATAAGTGAGAGTCAACTCATAATCTTACTTAAAGAAAATGATACTTACTTCAACTGACATAAAATCTGATTTTCAATTATAAATATACTTAGTTTATGGTTTAGTTAAGAAAAATTAGAAATTGTGTCTATTAAGAAATGAAGTTGCGGTTTTCGATATTTAAGATGATATAATACTAATCAATCTGTAATATATTTACATTATATAAAGAATAAAATAATATTTTAAAGATATTATTATTCTAATAATAATATGGTATACTCCCTCTGTTCTAATTATTTATCACTATTTTAATCCTTAATTATCAATTTTAGTATCAATTAGTTATGCACAAAAAGCGTAGTAAATCTTATTAAATTAATCCTTAAAAGTACATTCTAATACCATATTGAGTGGCACTATGTAAGATGCTTCTTGATTAGAAGAATGAAAGAGTCAAATATTGTATACTCCCTCATTCCTAATTATTTATCATGTTTTGTTGTTTCCCAATTTTTTTATTTATGTCATAAATTTTGGATAAAAATCACCTTAATCATATTCACTTTAATATTTTTATAATGTTTATGTACCTTATATATCCTCCACTAACTTCAATTTAACATTTTAATATTTCTTATAGTCTCCATATGTTTCTCACTAACTTTATAAAACTAATTTTTTATTGATTGTGGTCCCCATATTTTTTCCACTAATTTTCTTTTAATATTTTTTTAATGCTTATGGTCCCTACTTTTCTCTAATTAAATTTATTATTCAATTAAATAATATATCTATTATCTAAAATATTCTATTTTTTTTAATTTCCGTAAACATTCTTTTTGAAACTTCATTAGAGAACGGAGGGAGTACTTGCTAAATTAGTGTATATGTCATAAAGTAACTTATAAATTGTCTTATTTACCCATACTTTATTTCTATTTTATATACACTTTTGTTATTATGTAAAAACAACAATAATATTTAATTATTAACAAATTATTTTTTTTATATTATATCAAGTCGAAATAATGCAAATATTATGTAACTGAGTAAGTCATTACCTTGAAGAATGAAGACTACAAGTTGATGACTTAGAAGACTACAAGATGACAGCTATTAGTGATAGATAGAGGGCAAAACAAATAATAACATATTATATGCTCCACAATTTTGTTATTTTATAATAATGTTAGAAGCAAAATTATGAATATATATTATATTTAGTACTATTAAATCTACAACTTGTTATCATAATATTAAAGAATTAGTGTAATATTATTTGGCCTTCACTGAATACAAGAAACATAATGAAAAGAAATGTGTGGTTGTTCTTTTGTTTTTTCCTTGCTTTGAGATCCAAAGTCTCAATTTCCTCATTATGGCTTTATACTTGTGTACCAACTTTAATTTTTTCCTTTTTATATAAGAGTAAGACCAATGTACAACTTTTTGTAATATATATATTATCTATAATAATCTATAATATCTAAAAGCATAATGTAAAAAGAAACAATAAAATTTAAAATTATCTTTACATGATCATATTAAATGGACTAGCTCAAATTGTTACATAAAGGTTACGACCTTATGTAAGAAAGATAACTTATTACTTGCTATGTTTTATATGAATTTTGTGTAAATTTAAAAAAAAAATAATATATAAAAAGTGTAATTATGAGAAAGTGGGAAAAATATATGAAAATGTTTAAAAGATAATTAAGTTTATTATGTGCATGAAATATAAAGAAATAGTGTGAGTCATATTAAAAAACAAAAATGTAGTAAAATTTATAGGCATATTCAAAAATATAGTGAAGTTTGTGGGAGAAAAAAATATAGTATGTTTTTAATTTTTATGTAATTGTCGTTGGTTGCAACTTTTATCTCTTTTACTATAGTTAGATTTTAGTTAGTTATAAATTAAAAATAATATGAACTAAGAGTAGTTGATAAATAATATCAAAAAATAAATGGGACATTTGATCAAAACAATATATAGAAGGCTGTATATTATTCTTAATCCATCAAAACATAAAATTTAAGGTATGCCCGTTAGGATTCAGGAGTATTTGGTACATGGCTTTTAGGATGACTCTTTGGTTGCTATTTGGTTTTTTGATTGGTCAAAAACCAAAAAACTTATTTGGTAAATGACATTTTAGCCATCTAAAAAAATTGCATTTTGTGCCAAAATGAAAAGTCTAACTCAATAGGCTTATTTTATTGAATTTTGGCTTGTTGATCACCTTTTTTTTTCTAAAAAACAATTAAGACAACTTAATCATACATCTCCATAAATAAATAGCTTATCCAACTAATTTAAAAGACAACTAAAAAAATTAATATTTTCAACTGGTCAAACAAGTTAATTAAAAAGTCAACAATAAACAATCAACAATCATTTGCTAAACACTCCCTTAATTTATTTAATTTTAACATTTTTATTATTTATTAGTGCTTTAGTTAATTTGTTTTCTTTTCAAAAATAAGTATTTATTTGATTAGAAATGTGTTTATTAATTTTATTTTGTTTGAGAATAATGATTTTCAAATTAATGTAAAAATTATTTTTTTTTTGTTGCTAATTTAATGTTAGTGAAATGATATGTGTATTATTGTTAATATTGCAAATTTTTTTAATAGGTTAATTTTAATGATAAATAATTATACAATATAACTGTGAGGGTTCATTAATTAATTAGGAAAGAAAAAGAATCATTTTCCTTCCTAAAATGTGACAGAAGATCTGTAACCGCTGTGGTCATAGTTCACAAATTATGACCAATCTGTGACCAGAATTCTAATCGCAATGTGTTGGTGATAAAATTTATGTTAGGATTAGATATTAAAATCTTTCTAAGGGAGATAATTAAATTGAAATTCATGAATAAATTTCACATTCTTAAAACAATTAATACATATCTTGTGTTTCTATTTTATTGTATATTAGGATTATACTCGTGCTATGCACGGTTAGGGTTTACTTTTATTTTTTACAGATTGTCATGGGTTCATAATATGTAGGACCTTTGACAAAATTTAGCAAAGTCCTCATATAGAACATTTTACTACTTCTTGGATATGCATGATAATTATCAATTAAGAATTAGCAATTTTACACTAAATGTAATCATAATACATAAAGTGCTTTTGATGTTATCACAAGTGATACACTTGAAAAGATATTATGTTTAGATATTCTTTTTTAAAATGAATGCTAGAATTAAATCTCGAAACGGTATACTAAAATTGGTGAACTCATATGTTCTTGATAACAATTGTAGTAATTTAAAAATCTTCAATCGTACCATATGATGTTGTTACCTCTGTGTTTTGTTTGTATATTGTAAATTGTGGATATCTTTTATGACTCTTTTGTTGGGAATTTATAATATAAAATAAGATAAGATTGCATAAGTTACTCCTAATGTATTATTCTAACTTCATTTCTCAAACTTTTCACCTTCTCTAGTAAACTCACATTGCATTAGGGAATATAAAGGGAGGGGTTAAAAAATAATTACCTTATATCAATTTGTCTTACATGAATTTATGGGTTAAATTAATTTTCATATATTAATATTAGTATGAATTTGTGGAGTTTATGTGATCACCAATTACCAATACTTAAAATTGCATTATAAGTGTGACGCTTGACACAACATACTTATAAAATACATTGTAACAGTGATACATGACACAAAGTGCTTCTGAATTAGTATATTGTATGATGATGATTAACATTACAAGTCAAAAAAACATTCAATAATAATTTTTCTTAGTTTTTTAGCAGGTATCATTTATTTTCCTCCTTTTATTTTTAGTTTTTTCATGTTCTTGAAAAAGACATCTTTCTACCAAAAGAAGGCAAATTAAAATTAAAGACATTGACAATATGATACTTACATTAAGATCAATCCCCCAAGTTTTTCTAATTTCCAAAATTGTGACATTTTTACTAGAATTTTAATTTTACTTATCAAGTAAATTTTGGATAATAAAAATTAACACTTGCATTACATTGCTCTAAAATAAGTTTTGTTCGTGCATTGAGTATAAAACGAGTAATGTTTATATTTTTTTTGGCCGCCCAATCAAAAATTTACGGACACTTATTTGTCATAATAAAAACTTTGTTATTGTCATGAGTCAAACATCCAATAAATTTTAAGCTCCACCTATTATTACGTAACAATTACTCTTGTCTAGTGAGAGACCTCAAAATAAGAAGCTTACATTCTTATTTTCTTATTAATTTGCACTGATTTGGCTATTGAGCCCGTATAAATAAAATACGTCTCTTGGAAAGACCGTCTTTTACAATAATTTGTGATTATGTAAATATACTTTTAAAGATTATTTTAAATAGTAATGTAAAATGGAAAATTAAATCTTGTCTTAATTAGTCCTATATTAGTTAGAGAGTAAATATTACTTTTTAGATAAAAATTTAAATTTAACTTTCACATATCCTTTCCTTCTCTCAACCTACTCAATATAATAAAAAAAAAATTGACATTTAAATTAGCCGGTAATTTGATGCACTACGTTGGTCTCTAAAAAAGTTTTTTAGTGTATAAAGAGCCACAAAGCACGTAAAAAACAATTTCAATATCCCCAAAACGTCAAAATCAAGCCTATGTATAATAATTTTATATCTAAAGTATACGTTTTTTTAGATTACTCCCTACAATTTATAGTTAATATCTCATTTGATTTTCGTACGTTTATTAATACACTAATATAATCCATAATATTTTCAATTGTGCATTATTAAAAATCATAAAAAGTTGTATAATAAATTTCACATTGAGACGAACAAACAAGATCTCATATGACTATATTTGAACTTATAGATTAACGATTATATAGAAGTATAAATTAAGAGTGAAATGTAAATAGTATCCAAAAAGCAAATGAAACATTAATTTCAAATTGGAGGGAGTATATTAACAAATTTTTATATAAGAAAAAAGATGACTGTACAAAAACTTAATTAAGTTTCATTGTAAAACCGATTGATAATATGATGAGTAGCCCATCAAACATACATGTTAGTCAAACTCTCACATGTTATTTTCCCACATATATATCTCAACAAAGCATGCAACATATTGAGAATCTAGTCTTTTCATCTCAATTGAAAAATAAGTATTGTATTTTAGAAAAGATAAATCAATTCTCATCTATATTTCATTTTCCTTAACCTTCCTGGTAATCAAAAAAATGTGCAACACAATTTTGGAGTTTATATAGCAATATTATTTGGAAAAATTCTCTAAATTATTGAAAATGTAAACAATACCAAAATCTCTCAAAACCAATTGATTATCATTATTTTTTTTAAGTCTCATTCTCGGTGAATTTTGATTTACTTTCATATAAAGTAACATTTTTTCCTAGTCTGATATCTATTTTTCTTCTAATTTTTTCTTAAAAAATGTCAAACCCCAAGTTTGCTAAAAAAAAATTTATGCATAGACTTGTTGCATTATTTATTCTATGGGCGAGATCGCTAAATATCATGATAATAATGACTTATTACATTATTCAATCTAAATTTTCAAAAAAAATAAACAAAAGTCAACCATCAAATAAGAAGTTAAATGAGGAAAAAAGAGCAATAGCCAATACTTCCCAAAACACTAAATTTACCCTATAGATAATTAGTCATATTCAAAAATAGGAGAAATAAGTGAATGAAATGAAAAAAAATTAAATACTAAATAAAAATTTAAAAATTCATGAATCTTGATGACTGAAAATAAAAATAAAGTAAAATTTATTAAAATAAATTAAGGAGAAAAGTGATATAAATTTTTTGGTACCAATTAGTTTCTTGGAGAGTATTATTGTACAGTGTGGACCAAAATGTTATAGTCTCATTCACATGGAAGTTTACCAAACCTTAGGTTTATGTCCCCTAAACATCATAAAAATATTGTACGAAGAATCCTTTAACTTAGATACTTCACATACGTGTACTAATTTATTAAGTATATACTACTACAACTACTTTTTTAATTTTAAGTGAAATAAAAATAAATTATAAAAATTATGTGTAATTTTTTTATTTATGTGATTGTGTGGCACTCTTTTGCCTAAACATTATTGATTTTGTAGTGGGGTCCATTCACAACAAATAAAAATTAATTATGTCATGTCTTTGATAAATAATTTTTTAAATTGGTTTGTTGAATACAACAGCAACTTGTAAGGATAATCAAAATTGTACCAATGATAACTATTATCTCTTTTGCCATCCTTTTTTTCTAATTGTTTATTATATTTTGCTAAATTTATTATTTTTCACATTAATTGTTTATTTATCCTATTTTGTAAAAGAAACCCAAAAATTATTGATTTGTTATGTTGAGATTAAGTTACTCATTTTACTAACTAGGTGATACAATATCTTAGAAGTGTTCAAAATAGACTCAATAATCTGTTCTTTATCCGACTAAGTAACTGAATATGTCTTTAATCTGACTTCAGAATGAATCTTAGGTTATGTAAAGACTAATGTTGACACAAGATTTAATTTTAAATCAACATACAACATCTAATTTAAAATTAACTCGATGTCCTGAATAAGCACATTTATAGTACTCGCCTCTAACATAATCTATCTAATTTTTGCCTTTTAACGTATACAATTTAGAATATTTTTAATACTATTATTTTTCCTTTGAAAAAAATTATCAGAAATAATACAATTTTTTATTTATTTCCTTACAAAAAAATAATTTGTTTTATTAACCACGAATAATACCTAGAATATCCCTAACATGTTAAAAATCAAACTATAGGATCTTATATGACAAAAATATTGGTAAATTAGTTAATAAACTAAAATTGGTATTATTAGAGGAAAAAACCAGCTAAATTGGTGTTATTCATAATTAATTAAAAGTTGATATTTTTATATGAAAATTAATAAAAGATTGTATTATTCACTGTAATTTTGTTTTTCCATTTGTTTATGAGACAATGGTTACAATTATCAACAAAACTACAAGAGTAAATAAAATATGATATAATTGTCATATAAAAATTAAAAGTAAGTGTATAGAAAGAAATATAGGAGAAGTATGTGAAACTATAACCAGTTATAAAATAGAACTACAATATAGAAATATATTAGAAAAAAAATTCGAAACTTGAAAAAGAAATAAAAATCAAAAGATGGATAAAAAATATTAAATATATATAAAAATTATCATTATAAATAATCAAAATAACACATTATATTGCATAGGAAATCAAATGCAACAAACATTACAAAGTTGAGAGAGTTTTTTATATCTAAGTAATTAGTAATTAACAACCTAAGAACTAAAATTCATGCCAATATTTAAGCCAATTAGGTTTTTTTTATTTTTATTATAATGTTGTAGATATTTTTTTCTAGAGGAAATATTATCACCTTGTTAACACTTTTCCTCTTGTTATACTAGTAATTCTAAAAAGAAATTTATGGTCAAAACCTCCACCAAAAGACTAAAGTGATGAGCATTTGAAATTCATCTTATACCCAAATTGACTATAACCATAAATTATTGGATGAAATTTCTTTTGATAAAGGCACAAATTTTCTTGACCTAAAAACTATTTTAATACATCATGCCTTCAAAAGGTGTATTTTAAGTTTATTTTCCTTGTAAAAATAAAGTTAATTTTGCTCAAAATACCACAAGTCAAATTTGATCACAATGCAATGCAAAATACAACAATGTTATAGAATGTGAATATTAACTCAACCCAATTGTTAAATAATAGCATAATCAATTATAATAAAAACCAAAATTTCTAAAACAAATTACACTACTACCAAGACTCAAGAAATTGATCATAGATGATATTTCTTGATATATTTCTAAAAAAAACATAAATTTGTAGGAGAAAAACCTACAAAGTTTAACATTAGATAATTTATAACTTAATTCTATTAAAATATATACAATGCAATATCAAACTTCAATCCTCTTTTTCACACATCTCAATAAAATGAGATTTTTTTAACTTACATTTAAGTAAAACCATGCAATTTTTTTGTATCACCCCATGAAAATAAATAATCTAAAGGGCAACAAAATGATAATTGTAATAATAATAAATAAAACCCGTCTTGTATAAGACTATCTCACGGTGAGACGACTTCAAAATAAGAAGTCCATAAGCTAAAAGTTTCTATTATTGGGCCATTTAATCCAATTACGAGGCATGTATCATGGTGAGACCGTCTCATATAAGAATTTGTGCAATAAATAATAATTTACATTTACCTTTTTGTCCCTATGATCATAAATTATTACTCTTATTTCCCAAAATAATTCTAAAATTTTACCTTGAACTTTTTTTGACTAACCCATAAGAAATCCTCCTAGGTTGTTCTCTAGTAGGGAGAAAAACAAGAGATTGAGAAACAGAGCAAGTGTTCTTACAAGAAAAATTCACAAACCCAAATCTATGACTTAAACTCTTAGAAGAAGCTTTCCAAATACTTCCAATCACATCTTTTTGATCTTCATCATGATCATGATCATGATCATGATCATCTCCACCTTTAGAACACTCAACTAATGCAGCAAAGAAAGGATCTTTTCTACATAAAATGTGATTATTCTTGTAATTTGATTTGTTTTTTACTGAAATAGGGGCAGCTGGAGGAGGAAGAGGAAGATACTTAAAATTTCTTGGAGAATTTATAATTTGATGTTTGGGAATTCCTGGGATTTTCTCCCATGAAAATGGAATTCTTTGAGGTGGTGTGGGTGGAGGGGAATCTTCATTAGAGAAAGATCTAAAGGAAGAAGATGAATTTGAAGAGAGAGAAGGAGATGAAGAGAGAGAATGTGTTCTTCTAGAAGATGGGAATTTGGATGTTGTGATAATGGTGTTTTTTGTGGGTATTCCATTGATGGGTGTTCTTGGTTCTTCAAATGAAGTCATTTTTTAGTTGGGTTTTTTTGGTTATGGAGTTTGAAGGTGGAAATTAAAAATGTGAATTGGTGAGTGTTTGATGTATTTTTCTTGGGTGTTCAACTTTGATTTGTTGTTTGTTGTGGGGTATTTGCATCTAAATTATATAGAGAGATTACACAAGATTAGGAGAGTCTAATTTACACTCTACTATGGCTCCATGGTGTTGGGCCTTTTGGCATAGGAAATTGTAGGGATGAATAATTTGTAGTCTATTTGTATTCTAAATTTGCTATATTTTTTTATGCAATAATTTTTTTTGGATAAATTGTCTTTTAGAGAGATGACCTTAAAACAAAGAGTCTATGTGCTAATAATTGTATTAGTTGCGCTATTCAGCTCATATATCAAGAGCGTCTCACGGTGAGACTTTGTTACACAAGGATTTTTGTTTTTATATTTGGGAAATTTCATGTGGTTAACTTAAGTTTTTGGCTTTTTTACGTGGTAGACAAGCATTTTTTTAATCCACGTGGTGAACCTAAGCTTCGACATTTTCCACTTGGGAGGCAAAAAATTAAGATTTTTGTTAAATTTACGTTATTATTATCCATAATAATGACCTTTTTCCATATGATCAACGCCCTGATCACCTTTAAGGAGCACTTTTTTGAAAGTTTGATCTAAATGAGTATTTAATTTAATAAAAAACTTAACATTTTGTCTAGCACATGAAAAAGTTGAAAGTTCGAGGTCACAATGCGAATTAAAAATAAAAGTTTGTCTATCATATAGAAAAGTCAAAATAGGGTTACCACGTCGAGTTTCACTTTTTATTTTAAGGGCTACGATTTTATGGTGAGATTAACTTTATTAGGCTGACCTAATGCATATTTACTCATTGAATGATCACGTGTAACCTTAAAATAATCACTTTTTCTAACTTAAAGTGATAAATTATAACCTTAAAGTGATTAACTAAAATCTAAAAGTAATCACTTAAAAAAATGAGCTAATTATATAAGTTTATCTCAAGGTGAAGAGGTCTCATACACCTAATTGTATTTTGTTCTTATTTAATTTGCTATATGTTTTTTTATAAAAACAGTTTCACCGCTTTTCCTAACTCATCCACTTGCTTTTTTTTTTTAATATCATTTATACAATTTCATATATCATTTTATTCTCCAAACAATTAACCACAAAACATTTGTACCAAAGTCTTTGGCAAGAATCTTAAAAAAAAAAAAAAAAAAAAAAAGTCTTTGACAAGAGAAACAAACAAGTAGACGAATTTGAGTGCATTTAAAAAGTTAACAGAAATCTTGATATGTCTCATACACACGTGACTACTTTAAAAAATGGATTTGTGGAGCTTTTGGCACTTCCAATTGTAAGAAAAATTTACATAAATAATGCAAATTATGAGTGTTCTTAATTTTTGACTTAAATAGCAATTATTGAAAAGAATTAAAATTTTAGATATTTTTGGTTATGATATATAAGTAGGTTAACAATCTAGAAGTCAATAAACAAAACTAGTTGTAATATTTTTTTCGACTTAAAGTTATTTTGTTTGGCTTATAAACATTCAATTAGAAGCATTAATGATTTAGAAGGTAATCAAGAGAAAAGAATTAAAATGCGTGAAATGTTTTTTTAATATTGATGAATTTTAAACAATTCCCAAAAATATCTTAAGACATATTTCCTTATATTAGGGTGATTATTTGACTGATTCAGCTTTGACCTGGCCCTTAAGCCCATATGTGGTTGGGATTATTTGAATCACGTTCTAGTATAGTCATAAATTATTGTATGAGGCGGTTTCACCGTAAATATATTTTTTTATATGGGTTAAATAGATCAAATGTTACAAATTACAAGAACATAGACTTTGGTCTAAACATCGTCTCATTAAGAGATAGTCTCTAATAAGAGTAGCTAAATCATGGGAGGGTTATAGCTAGAGGTGTTCAAAACAGACTTGATGACCAAATATTTACCTGATCTAATAACCGAACTGTAACACCCCGAGATTTTGTGACGTCATTAATTAATATTTTAATGACTTGTGGGTATTTTATAATTATATTAAATTAATTTTGAAGTAGTTTTAATAAATTCCTTTCACATACGAATTTAAATATTAACATATATTTATATTAAAAATACAATTACGATTTCTAAATAAAGAGGTTTGAATCAAAATAATTAGTTTTATTAAAATGTGTGAGCATACGGAGGTGAGTTCTTAATTGGGCCTCGCAAGAAGATGAATCTAGATAAATAAATAAATAAATAAATAAATAGATAAATAATATAAAAGGATGGGTTAGGGTTGTGTTGTGAGTACTCCCTCCCTCACTCACAAAGAATCACGCCGCCAGCTTCCTCCTTCTCTTTCCCTCTCTTCTCCCTTTCCTTCTTATGTGCCGCAGCTGCTGCCTCGAGAGGCTGCCTTGGAGCCCCAGCAGCCACCACCATGGGTCGCCTGCCTTTTTCCCTCCACCGTGAGCAGTCACCGCAGCAGGGAAAGCCTCCCTTCCCCACAAGGAGTCACAGCTGCAGTAGCTTTCGTTGCTCAGCCTGCCGCCAGAAAACAGGACCCAGGCAGCCAGTTTTCGCCCTGCGCCGCCACCTCCGCGACCTCCTCTCACTTCTTCACCCTCTTGCTAGTTTTATTATGTGAGCCATCTCCTTTCTCTTATTTGATTTCATCTTATTTCCAATTGAAATTTATAAAGTTTATGAGAAAAGGGTTGAACTTTGTATGATTATTATTGAATCTTGTAATGAGTGAGAATTGGATTGATGACTTGAATGTATTTATGAATTAGGTTTTTGAAATATTAATGAAAAGTGTTGAACTTGTATTATTTTTCATTAAATCTTTTTGCGGGTAAGAATTTGATTGATGAATTGAACATGTTTATGATGTAGGGTTTGAAGTGTGATTTGAAATTATGGGTGATGTGTTGGTTTTGTATTAGTTTCTTTGAATCTTAGTATGGGTACTAATTAAATACGTTATCTTTAAACACAAAATGACAAGGGTTTGAATTTAGAAATGAAATCACTAATGATGTGTGTTTTATACTATATTTTGGGCGGTGTGATGATTGATTAAATAACCATAAAAGTTGTTTTGAAACTTTGGTCGATTGTTTATTATTGTGAATAATTAGTAATGGTGATGATGTTAGTTGACTATGAAAGTGATTTTGATTGGTTAAATTGAGAATAATAGCTACTAATTGTTGCGGTTTGATTGTTGTAAATTACAAATACCCTTATTAGGTTGTTATTGAAGTTATAGATACATAATATTAGTAAGCCAAGACCATAATGTCAACTTATCGTCGATGGTTGCTAAAGTTAATTGTCATGTTGTTTTAACTATAGTTCTTAATAGCTTTGGAGAATGTAACAAATGATATCTCGATATAATAACTCTAAGATTTTCCTTATCGTTATATTAATGTTATATTAAAATTGTAAGATTTAGTTGTGATTAGTTATTTTTGGGTAACGCGAGCCAATATGCTCAAAATTAGTTAATGTAAAGAAACGATTCACACATACTTCTACTTTAAATTGATGGAAAAACTTATGTTGTGTTGAGTTAATGATTTTGACTTGTATTGAATGAGTTGTGTGCGTGCTAGAGTAATCAAAAACTCATGTTGAATGGATGATAGCGGTTACTTTGGTATATAGTTTGGTAAGGCAAAGTAGTTAAGGGAACTTATTAGTTCTACTCATAACTTATATAGGTGCCTATTTGTAAGAGGAAAGTAGAGCCTTAGTCGGGTGATTTTGTGACTTTTGATCGTGCAGTGACGCTTATAGGTACGTACACGCAGTAACTAACCCTTATATGCAATTTGCTTTAAGACATTACTGTTTATTGTGATAGTATGCATTGCATCGAAACTATGAGATACTAGTGAGTACGCTTTACATGAAGAGCTATCGACTATGAAATCCTTGCGCTTAGAATAGTTCAGAGAATGAGAGTGTTAATAGAAGGCGAGAACTACCCCTTATCTATTTAAGAATTGGATTATGCCTTACTTGGAGTTAGAATAACTCCTTTAGAGGTGAATTTCATATTTTGATGAGTGGCTCAGTGGGTTTTGGTGTGCTGCTATCCCAGGGCGCTCATTATTAGTCGAAAGTGGAAGTTATTCCCATCTGATAAAGTATTAGATTATGATTAGCTGGCGTGACTCAACTGGATTATGTCCGGTTGATTTATTAATCCCCTAGGTGAGGTTCGACGGGACCACCGTAAGGGGGATATGAGCATGCTTGGGTCACTGGGCGCCGGATGGCCGATACTGCCCCTTGACCGAGGTGTTACCATGCGGGCCTTGCAAACCCCAATATGGTGGCCTCTTCACTGGTTTAGAACCCCAGTGTGTTAGTTTTTCCCGA
Organism: Amaranthus tricolor; assembly: GCF_026212465.1. Taxonomy (NCBI): domain Eukaryota; kingdom Viridiplantae; phylum Streptophyta; class Magnoliopsida; order Caryophyllales; family Amaranthaceae; genus Amaranthus; species Amaranthus tricolor. The sequence goes on along the minus strand of NC_080050.1, from coordinate 4,295,978 downwards.
AGGTAGGACCCGAGAGGGTCAGCTGGAGGGGACATGAGCTCGTACTTTGCTATGGGCGCCGAATGGCCAATAACGCCCTTGGCCGTGTCACTATGCCAGGAAGTAGAGAAAGATCCACTGATAGAAAGTTATTCAGTGATAGAAAATTTATTCATCGATCGAAAGTTATTTAATGATAGAAGGTTCATTCTTTGATAGAAAGCTTACACATTGATAGAAAGTTTACTTTTGATAGAATATTTACTCATTGATAGAACATCTACTTATTGATAGAATAGTTTATGCTAGTGAGAAGTGTGCCTAAGTTAAGTTACCTCAAGGGTATTATAGACTATGATCACACTTACCTTAAGATAGACAAGCTCTATAAGGTCATGTGTTAGGTATTCTATTAATGCCTTGGTCGAGTTGATACTATACGTGTTTTGCAAGAGTTTATGTTTGAAAAAAAGAGCGTGAAGACCTACATTCTACCCAAGAACACATGGTTCGGGTTGGAAAACATGTAATGAAATTAAAAAGTATAAGTGGCCAATAAACGGTTACTATCTGTGCTTGCGTTTTATGAAATCATCTTATGTTGTTTATGATATAATGCTATCTAGTAGTTGGCCTTATTATAATTGATGCTAATTACTGACGTGTACGTGTTTGTGTTTATGTTTGATTGTTGATGACTTTCTATGATTGTCCTGCTATGACACATTGGCCTTTGGTCTAATGTCGAGCAGCAGGAGGATCATAGACAGGCGTAGCAGGTACTGAAGCTTCTTTTACATTGCATTGCATGTGGGGAGAGTGATGAGGGCGAAGCATAACCTGTGTCATACCGCTAACTTTCGATTTTGTAGCTTTTGTTATCTTTTGTAAACTTTGGTTGTATATGATTTGTTATGAGGCCTTGTGTCCTCCCTCGTATATTTGTATTTCCGCTACGTAGTTTATAACTCTGTATGGTTTTAAGAAGTTAAATCTTTTTAAGACGCAAACGTCGACACTGGAACCACGATCCATGCTTGGCATGTGGATTTGAGAAGCCGGCGACGAATCATTCCGCCATGACATAGTTTTGATAGGCCGTTGGTGCCTTTACTTTGTTAGCTTCTAAATAACTTTTGTTTTTCTACAAAGGCGCACAGTTTTAAGGCAGATGCTGCCAAAATTTCCACTCACCTTTTTAAAGTTAATATTTAACGTTTATCCAAATTCTTTTCCTTTTTTTTTATGTAACACCCGAATTTCCTCCCCTCCTTTACGGTTTTGGTTTCTTTAAGGGGTCGGAAATTCAGGGGTGTTACACGAACCCAGTTTGACCCAACATAAAAAATGGATTAACAGTTATATAAAAACTAACAGAGATACCAAATTCGATTTTAACTGACCCAAAATTGATCCGGATACCCAAGTAAACACCTCTAGCGGATGTTTGATTATTTAGATGATCGATATTGATTTAATGATTTTAAATTAAAAACTTAACATTGAAAAGACAATTGAAGATTTTGGGTAATATTACATCAATCAAAAAACACCGTTTTTATGGACTTATGGTGAGTCTAAATTTTTTATTTATATTGGATTTATTATTTCACAACCGAATTCATTACTAATTAGCACTCATAAATTTATCCAATTTTGCCCTAAAATTGCCAATAAAATCATATTATTTGCTCAAATATTATGATGATTAATTGAGTATATAATATATTATGAAACTTTACCGTGTACAAGCAAGGACGACAATATTAGAATTTGTTAAACAAAATTATGTTTAATTTGCGTGATATCATCTAAAAAGAGCAACCTAATTTTCACCAAGTAAATTTGCCTAATTTCCTAAATTTCATAATAACTTTGCTTACAAAAATGCCAAACCAAATAAAATTTAGGATACATTCGTTGTTATGATATCAAATTGCCTATTATGGTTGTTTTATAATACATTCATTACCTCTTATACATGTGTAATTATATATTTTTTTTTAAAAAAAAAATCAGTTCATTTTATCAAGGTCTAACACTCTTAACAGTTACCAATTTAACTAAAATTTGTAGCTCAAAATGTAAATTGCAACACGTATTATATGATTTAAATAGTATATATTTTATGATTGATGCAACACGTATATATTTTAGTATATATTTTAGTTGATGTTATTATGATTTAAATGGTTTTTGATTTTATTTAAGATTATTATTTTTTTTAAAAAATAAGACAATATATTATAAAGTAAAAAATAGTTAGAGTACATTGTAAATAAGTAAAAGAACGGTCTTCTGCTCGTCATAGGGGGAGCAAGAGAGGTAACAAGAGCGAGTAATTATGAGTCTAAAATGTCCAAAATTAAAGATAATAGAATCATCTATATAGAAAGGCGATGTAATATTCCAAGTCTAAAAGGTCTGAACTAATGGAAATTTCTATATGTGCTTGGTGGGAGAGACAATCATCATATAAGAGTATTTTATCTTGTATTAGTCTATTATAAGTAGGGCTCCTAAAAAATCAGATACAGATACTTAACATGAATCATGATTTTTATTTTTATTTTTGATAAATGAAAGAATTAAGTAGCTAGTATTGTTATATTGCCATTTGATTAATCATTTTCAATTGGATGGTGAAAAGAATGGAAAGTGATTAGAGATAATGACGTTAGCAGTTAAGTTAAGAAGAAATGGTTACAACAACATCAACATTATATAGAAATATTATACTCTGAATCTGTGATACGTTACTATTGATATACGTGGTTAACTAAATGTTGAGGTACCTTTTATATTAACCATATGGATTATTGCGATGTGTAATTTGTTCGTCATGATTCATGCATGTATCTACTTCATCACCATGTAATTAAGTTTTAGGTTAGATATTTATTCACTACAACATAATTTGCTTTTAGTGGGATATAATTAGCGATATTTAATTTAAATATTACTACCTGAAAAAATTCTAATAGTATATATAGTGGATTTAGTGACATTTATTAGACCTTTTGGCAACATAATAAAGAATCATACTACAGTTTGTGGCGACATATGATCTAGTGGCATTTCTAATAAATGCGTTCATTGACTATAGTAACAATTACATATGCCACTAAAAGTCAAATAAAGTGCCACTAAATCACTTTATAGTGAAACTTAAAATAAAAACCATCAATTATTACACTACAAATATAAATCAGTGGTATTTTTAATGCCACTAAATCTAATGTCGCGAAAAGTTAAATTTGTTGTAGTTATTTAGTCTATTTTTGGAGAATCAGTTGTTGTCTCAGTTGAATTATCAGATACCAATTTTGCTATATACGAATGTAAAAATAAATCCATTCATTTTAATTTTAAAATAAAAAAAATAAATTGATGGAGGAAATATAGTGATAATATAAAGAAAGAAAAAAATTATTGTATAAATAATATGAATGTGTTATTTTTATATATTTACTTGACTATATTAATGTAAATTTAATAACCTCCAACTAAACTATTCTGAATTATATATAGACAGATATTAAAACTTATTAGTCCTAAAATAAGAGAAATAATAGAATATGCGATAGGGATTCATCTCCTTATCTAAACTTATCGAATCTAATTTTATAATAAGCCATTATTTAAACTTAACTAAACTTACAATCCTTACTATACTAAATTAAACAATGATGCAAGAATAAATAGTATTTTATGAAATTTAATTGTTTTTATAAAAATAATATAATTGATATATTAATTATGTAATTATGTCATATTGATATTTGGATGTAATGAATGATACAAGTACAAAAATTTATATTTATCGATTCAATATAAATAAAAATAAGGATGTTTAAATTTAAAAATAGCATTTAATGATTTTAAAACAACTCTTTGAATTTAACATGTATAGGGACTTTTTTTTCAAATTCAAAATTGCGAAAATTATTTCTCATATGAAGATTAATTGAATGAAAAAGATTAAAATACTAAAAATTTGGTAACGAATATTTGATTTTCAAAATTGTATTACTTTGCCACCAATAAACAATCATTTGTAACTATAATTCAATACATATGATATCAGAAAATTTTATTTCTTAAATTATAACCATTTGTCTTGGAATGATTAAGTTAACTAGAATTCCAGCAAGAGTATAATTCTTTAGACTGAAAATTAGGCAACATAACAACATTATTTCGACTTTTTATTTGTAATTAAAATTTTCAATTTTTAAATTTGGTGTATAATGTAATGACTTAAATTAAATTCAAAAATTAACCAGATATTGTGATGTAATTTAATCAAGACTAAAACATGAATTTGTTAGATTATATTCATTGATATGGTATCAAAAGCCAACATGACAAAAGGTCACGGGTTCGAATCTCAACCACCCCTCAATTAAAGTGAAATATTCAATGCCTATGCGCATCAACACTTCTAGCCAAATGGGCTCTCGTCTAAGGGGGCGTGTTAGATTATATAAGATATCCTGAGGCCTCAACCATTAGTTTAAGCTTTTGGTTGAGTTGGTTCCTTGACATGGTATCAGAAGCCAACGTGATATCAGGTCACGGGTTCGAATCTCAACCACCCCTCATTTAAAGTGGAATATTTAGTGTCATGTACGAAGAGGACATGTATTGCATCCACACTTCTAGCCCAAAGGGCTCTCGTATGAGAGGGTGTGTTAGAGTATATAACATATCTTGAGCCCTCAATCATTAAATACATTTCATGTGAGAGATACTCTAGTATTGTGATGATATTTTAAAATTTACAATCTTTTTATAAAATTGTATGATTTTTTTATTGTAGCTACAAATTTAAATGTAATATCTATTCGATTTAT
>NC_080050.1:4258643-4286143 GCF_026212465.1 Amaranthus tricolor | reverse complement strand
TTAATAATTTTACTTTAATAATAATAATTATAGATTTTATAATTAAAAATAAATTTAAGGACATTTTAATAATTTTCTAAAAAAGGTGTCGACACAATGAAAAAAGTGGCGATTTTAAAGATAAGGTAAATATAAAAGAGTGTTTTATGTTAAATACTATAAACTCAAAAGGACAGAGAATATATTATTGTTTGCATAAAGCAAAGAGAAATATGAATTTTTTTTTTGTTTAATAAAAAATGGATATTTGATAATAAAACATAGAAAGATTGAATTTAGTGGACGAAAACAAATGAAAGCTAAATATATAGATGAGCTTAAAAAAGTAATGGACGATTATCCAAGAAAGCAAATAATGTAAATTTAACAATTTGAATTTGAATCGTTTAAACATTGAATTTGTATTTGAGACACGTTTTTTAGGCGTAGCCCATTAAAACTTAATTAAACTAAAAAATGGTAATAAATTGACTAAATTAAAAATTGTCTCTCAAAGAGACTGTTTCTCACAAATATTTGTGCTCAATCTAACGTAATCTAATTATTCGAAAGTGTTTTTACAACTTTGTTTTTTTTTTTGAAATGAAAGTGTTGTTATAACTTTGGCCCATGATTAATTTGAATTAATTTGAAATGATTTTAACCAAGTGGCTAATATTATACATAATTCTATCACAAACTATCAGAAAAGTTTGTTTTATAGTGAGACCAGATACATAAGTACTGATCTATTTTTTATTTTGATTTAAAGTGATTAATTTTAACCTTAAATGATCAATTTGAACATAAAATATAATCTTAAATGGATTAATTATGACCTTTTTAAAGTGATTAATTTTGACCTTAATATGATCAATTCAGACCTTAAAGTGATCAATTAAATTTAAAATATAATAAATAGTGTCATGTTCTCCGAATTCAAAATCTAGAAAATTATGAAATATATAAAGCAATCTATTACTCCCTCCAATTCACTACTAATGTCCCATTTACTTTATATAATCTATCCAATGCACTTATTCAATCATTAATATCTCTAAATGTGCATAATTAAAAATTATGGAAAGTTAATATGAATAATCCTTGCATTGAGACCAATCAAACAAGGTCTCACTTGATTATGTTTTAACTTTTAAAATATAAATTAAGAGTAAGAGATGAATAGTATCCACAAAGAAAATGGGACGTTAGTGCTGAATTGGAGTGAGTATTTCATATTTGACTCATATGATGGAAACTCAAAACTTAACAATTTTCAGTCTACAAATTTCTGTATGAGACGGTCTCACCGTGAGACGTACCTTATATACAAGTTAAATAATTTAACTAATACAAATTATTAGCATATTAGTTTCTTTGTTTTAAATTCGTCTCATCGAGAGAAGATCTCTCACAAGAGTAACTCTCTTAGTTTAGATAGTATCATAGAATTAGTTATTTGGGCCAAAGTTTGGGCCAATGTAAGTCGCAAACATGGACTAGAAACACAGAATCCACAAATTTATATGACAAATGACTTGAACAGGAATGCATAATTGGCCCAATCAAACATGTAAATAACATGTTGATCAAATAAGTGCAGTCGAGCAATTCATCGACCCAATAGTGGATCCAATGGGTTTTGTATCGTCTCAACTTTTAACTAGGTCATTTTCGATTAATTTGTTTTGATTTTGTTTGATTTAATTTAATTCTTATTGGAATAGACACAATGAGTCGATAGTATTTTTTATTTCTTATCAAAAAAATTTGGATACAATGTGATTACATATTTAATAGACATGGAAAAAGACCCATCCTAAAGCAATGTGTTGAAGCAAGAACTGATTCCGACAATATTGATGATGACTTTGAGCATCTTGTAGCTCATGCCATGTCTTACACACTTAAGAGTGGTGTGGGGTGTGCCATGGAATATGAAGTGCTAAGGTTTGGGTAACTTGATGAAGTAATTAATGATGATGATTTGATGTGCCTTGATGAAGTTAAGGTTCAAGCAATGAGGTGCTCGATCAGTCGAGCTAAGTGGAACAAGTCGAGCAATGGCTCGACCAAAGCTTCAGAGATGATCCAATGAGTACTGGACTACTGCTCGACCACACGAGCAAGCTCGCTCGCCCGAGCAGAGTTTAGCCACGCGAAACATAATACTTCTGTTTAATGTTGCAGTTTTTTGTGGGCTTTAAGCCCTGTTGTCCTAGATTGTTCTAATATGTTTTAGGGCTATATTAGGATTCTTAGAACATCATTAGGGTATTGAGAGAGGCATATACAAGATTGAAAGCTAGGGTTCACACCATAAGAGCTCTTCATCCTTGTTTATGCATGTTTGTGTGAGATTGGATTAAAAGTTCAATCTTTGCTTTGAGAGGGGTGTTCCTAAAGTTTTGGAAATGTGAGTCATTAATGTATTATTGATTATATTAATGATAAGATACTTATTTTGAGGGGGAGGTATCATTAGATACCTCATACATCTTGTGTTTTGTCTTCTCCATTGTTGTGCTTTGTTTTTAATGTTTATCTTTGCACTTGTTTTTTGTTATTGTTTCTTCACCTTTGCTATAACCCATTCACAACACAAAGCATATCTAAAATCATCTCATCACACTTAAATGACTCAATTCCCAAAATTAGGCCGTGTTTAATTCATCTTAAGAAAATAAATATATAGTAAAAATTAGTTTTTATCAGTAAAAATCATTGTTAATCAATAAAAATCAGTTATAATCTATAAAAATCAATTACAATCAGTAATAATTAGTTTTAATCAGTAAAACTCAATTATACAGTTATAATATACAATAAAAAATCAGTTATAATTAGTAAATATCAGTTTCAATTCGTGAAAATCAACACCAATTAGTAAAAATCAGTTAGAGTTACTAAAAATCAAATTTAATAAGTACAAAATAATTTCAATTAATAAAAATAAGTTAAATCAATAAAAATTAGTTGAAATAAATAAAACCTTACCCAACCTAAGTAACTTGGATGATTTGATAACCATCGACTTATAGGTATTAATTGGTTCTATTTTAATTGCTAGTGTTTTTGCCCCATTTATTTTGGTACATATATCGCTTTCTCCTAATTATTTATAATTTTATTTTTTTCAAATATTTTCTATAACCGGGGCCTTCATTAATTTGAAAGGAACAATTCTTAAACTTAAATAAATACTCAAAAACAATTTATCATCAAATTAAATTATCTCTTCAGAAATGGCATTCTTCAAAAATTTTCACTTTTATCAAATAATTTTCTCCCAATTATTCTTAATTAACAACTACAACAATAATAATCACTTTTATTATCAAACAATGATGCTTTACACGGTTAAAGTTAGCCCAAGTAATACACTTGTCTTGCTAACACAACATAGTTAACAACTAACCTCACTACTACTTAACGCTCAATAAACGTACATTGTATTTATCAATCTTATTCACCTACTAACAAACAATCAAAACTATAAAAAAAACGTCAAATATATTGCAACAAAATCAACGTGAAATATAGTTATGTACTACCACCATTAAATAATTACTCCATCTGTTCTATAGAAAATAAAGTAAAAATCAAAAAATGAAAGAAATAGGTGAATTAAATTAATTAAATGTGAAGAAATAAAATAAAGAAAAAATTCGAGTTATAATAAAAAGTAAAAATCATAAGCAGAGCTAGGGGTGGTTTGGGTCGGCCACAACCCCGCCCCTCAAGTTTTGAAATTTCCTTTTATAATACTTCCTCTTATTCAGTTTATGTGTTCCATTTAGTTTTTTCACACCTGTTGAGACAACATTTTAACCCTTAATATCTCAAATTATTCTTAATTATAAATTATAAAAAGTTGATATTAATAATCCTTGTATTGAGATGAATCAAACAAGATCACATATGACTATGTTTTTACTTATAAATTAAGAGTAAAATACAAATTAAAAGTGATAAGTAAATAGTGCTAAAAAATAAATAGGACAATTAGACTGAATAGGAGAGAGTATTAGATAGAAAGAACTTCTATGATTTATGGTCTCTTAAACGACTATAGACTGGTCTCTATATACATTCTCATTTATTTTTAAGAGTTGGTTTCGCTGTTATTATTAAAAACTAAATGAAGAAAATTTAATATTGTCTTTGTTCCAAATTACTTTAAACATTAAAAATATTTCACTATTCATTTATTATTCTTATTTTATGATTAAAAATTAAAGATAAAGGACATTTCCAATATCCCGCACAAGATAGGGTTCAAGTGAAGTTTTTTTCTAAAAGATGCGACAAACTAAACCTATTCCCCTCAAGGAGGATGTAAAGAGTATACGCGCAGTCAAGAAACCCCCGGCTGATACCTACACCCAGTAGGCCGGGTTGAACCTCAAACTTTCTGTTTAACATGTAAATGTTCAATCTATTGAGCCACAAGCACTTTTGGTCTTAACTTGTGATTAGTTTTAATATATATAAGTTATAATATAATCAAATAAGTTGATTGTCTCAATGTAAAGATTATTAATATCAAATTTTTATATTTTTCTTATACGTAATTAAAGATATTACGATTTGAGTTAATATACGAAACTACGTAAAAAGTCAAACGTTACAAGAACATTTACCAACGTTGAAACGGAGTAGCATGCAGGGTATAAGAGTCAAAGTGGAGAAATAGGTCCAATGGAAGACTAACAAATAAAAGCACTAAGCTAGGAAGACCTATAACAATTATTATAGCCAATTAAAACACTACATGCCACGCGCCATGCATGTGACAATGTGAGAGTAGAAAAATAAATTCAAAAAAGCAGAAAAACAGAGCAAAGTGGTAAGTGAGTGTAGAAAGAAATGGACCACAATTGTAAAGTGGGCTCCCACTTTTGACATAATCAGACAACTTTCATTTAATCATACTTTACACGCGTCACTCGCTCCTTCCTCACGCCCTGAACCCCCCATAATGCCTGCCATTGCCAATGACTAATAACCCTCCCACTAACTATCCAACGCTACGATTTTTAGGGAGCTGAGTCCGGAAAGATCATCATATCTAATATATCTTGCTCAGAGAACTAAAAAATAAGATTTAGGGAGGGAGGGAAGCTAAACATCAGTTCATATATTCTTATCCAAGGAGGTTGCGGCTAAGAATTTTCTTGACTCGAAAAAGATCTGAAAAAGAAAATTGAATATCTAGAACACGCCTTAGGCATGGCAAAAGTAAGACAAGGCAAGGAAAACCAAATATTAAGATCAATAACATAAACCAAAGAAATGTATATAACAATCCTATGAGCACAAACAATAAGCATGACAAATAGTTACTTATGAACTAGAACATAAGTTCGGCATCTTCAACTAACCTTATCCCTAATTAGGTCCTACGAAAGATGTAATTCACTTATGTTATTCTTAATTTGTTCCACTCACGTTTTCTTACGCCTATCACGACTTTTATTTCCATAACTATGATGTTTTCCATCATTCTCTCAAGTGCGTTAGCGATTTTCCTTTGATCATGCCTAAATCCTTTTAATCTGCTGTCACATATATTTAATTTGCAGAAATGGATGCATTCCTAGCCTCTCTCTTAGTGCCTACGCATAATCTTATCCATGATGGTGTGTGTGCACACAAACACCATAACATTCGCTTATCTGCTATTTCGTCATATGCTTATATATCCTCTTAATCAGCCGTCATTCTATTCCATACAACAAAAGATGTTGGACTGTAACTCAATAGAAATTAATACCTTTTAGTTTACTTGAGAATCTCATATCACAACGATATCTTCTTTAATGGTCACATAAGGTTCTCACTTTTGCTCTATAATGTCTCCGACTAAAATTGCATCATAAGTATTATGTATTAAAGCGACTTATTCACAGTCATTTTCAATCTATAGCCAATATCCTTAATCCTCTAGCCTTGCATTGAATTCTTCACTAATTTTTATAGCAAGGTCGTCAGTGAGAGCATGCACTAGAGAACACTTCATGAATAAAATTTGAAAACTTTAAAATAAAATTGAAATACAGGCCTATTAGAAGCCGATTAATGCAATCCCATCGTTCCTATTTTATGTTCCTATAAAAATGTTTAGGGGAATTTAATAAAGTTGCAGCTTTAAGATGGTAGATATATTATTTTATTATATAATAATAAAGTTAATAGAGAAAAGTGGAGACCATAAGCACTAAAAAAATATATAAAATAAAGTTAGTAGGAAAAAAATATAAAAGTATTAAAATTTGGGTGACAAAAGCTAATTAATTAAGTTCAAATATATATAGATAAAAGATTCATTAGGAAAACCAAAATAATATTGCTTAGAACAAAAGAAGAACACTAAATAGAAACGAAAGAAGTATTAGAAAAAATTTGGGTTTTTCTCACTTATACCTACGTATTTTAAAAAATTCTCAGCTGTACCCAATAAATTTACCAATTCTCAATTGTACCCAATAATTAGTATTAATTTAGCAACAATAACCATTTTTTAATGACAACTTAACAACAGTTAGTTAGATTTATTTTTAATGACAACCATTTTTCAAAAAGAAGCAAAAAGGGAAAGCATGCTCTGAACACCACCACTTCTGATCTAATTGATAACATGATATCACAAGAACCTCAACCGAGTCAACTGGGAATTTTGCCTTAACTGTAGTGTTTGATCTTTTTTTTGCTACTCTGATCTTTATTTTAGGATATTGCTATGAATTACTCTTTGAACATTTTGTAAATGGTATTTATATGAAGTTAATGACAAATCAGATGAATTTTTATACCAATGACTATACAAAGCTTTTCATTACCAGTAGTATTATAATGTGAATATGGCTTATATCAATTCTTTTTTTTTTTTAAAATTACTCTTTGAACAGTAACCATTTTAGAATTGCTCAGTGAAGACGGAAATTGAAAATGATGAAGGAAGGTGGAAATAAAGTGTTGGGGATTATAGTCACGTGACATTTGGAGGGAAATTTCCCACTAAAACCCAAAGATAACTGTTGTTAAGTTGTGGGTAAAAAATGGTTATTGTTGTTAAATTAACACTAATTATTGGGTATAATTGAGAATTAGTAAATTTATTGGGTACAGCTGAGAATTTTTAAAAGTACGCGGATATAAGTGAAAAAAACCCAAAAAATTTCGTAACCCGACCAACATTGATTCTTTAGGACTTAAATTATAATGAGTGACTTTTAAAGTCAACCACACCAATTTATCAATCTCAATTGTTCATTAATCAAAGACAAAATTTGGATCATCTGATTTTTATTAATTAAAATATGATTAGAATGCAAATAAAATATTTAAAATAGCAATTGACTTCTAAATTTTTAACATAAATTAATAAATATTTTTATGTTAAATCTAAAATATAAAACCTAATTTTAAGGTTTTATATATTTATAATTAGCTAAATACTTTATAGTCAACCACTGTATATAGAATCATCCAATTTTCTTTATTAATGCCCACTAAATTTGCTATATAACTTTACGAAATCTCTAATCGAATCTCATTTAAATTCTTAATCTATATTTTCATCTTATTTATGCATAATTCTTTTGTCCACTTATTTTGCTTTTATTCTTACACTATTACCAATTGAAAAGTAATTTTATTACCAACCATTTTATAAAAAAATCAGTTAATAATTAAATAGAATACTTAATTACTCTAACACTAAAAATATATGTTTTTGTTTAGCTCCCAAGATCTAGTAGCACTTTTGGGGCGGCCAGTGGGAAGCTAAAAGACGTTAATTATTTGAGATTAACACTTAATCTGAAAACTAAAGCCACTCTAATCTTTATTTAAAATCAAAATAATATCCCTCTTTTAAGATTTTGGTTGTTAATCGAGAATCTTGGCTTAATACCGTGTTTGAGAGTTTTTCCTTACTTTTATCACAATAGTTTGACGAATTTACTTTATTTTTGAATCAAATTTCTATTAGGAAAATGATATATAGAAATCTAAGGGATGTATATAAGATGGAATCATATATTTTTTTTCATATAATTTAATATTATTTTTTTGAAAACATAAGAAATTAAACCTTTATTAATTCAGCATTTATTTTTTATTTGAAAGTTAAAATAATTATATAAAATATTAATTATTTTTCAATTTTTAGATTAGATTCTTTTGAAAAGTCATATTGTTGATAATAAAGAAAAGTTGTTAATTTTTATGTACATCCCTAAGGGCTGTAAATATCATTACCCTTTTTATTATTAGTTTCTTTTAAATTGTAATAATTTTTATGGGTGGTTTTGTATGAGACCGTCTTACCATGAGACAGGCCCATATAATTAGTCCATTTATTCAATTGATTACTTTAAGATCATAAGTGATAGTTTTAAAGTTATAAGTAATCATTTTAGGACCATAAAAAATGATTATATTAACATTATAAGTGATCACTTTAACGTTATAAGTGATCATTTTATGACATATACTATATATTAAGTCAGCCCAATAGAGATGATCTCACCATGAGACCGGCTCATTTAAGAATTATTATAATTTTTATTCATTAGAAATTAAAAGTTATTAAAAACATTTTTCTTAAATTGGAGTAGACTTGAGAATCTCAAATGAAGTGCTCAAGAATTATTGTAATTTTTATTTATTAAAAATTAATCTTTCTTATAAGTTTATAAGTTTTGAAAATTGAACCATTAACCACTAAATTAACTCATAATTCTCAATTATAAGAAAGTCAAAGTGCAACAAATGAAATAAAGACTCGTTACTCATAGTGACCGGAGATATCCATGTAGAAAATGTCTTACCTCAATTGAAATAAGTATCGCTTTCTCCAGAAAAAAGTGTTAGTTTCATTCTGACCTAGTCTTGTTTTCTTGGCCTATAATATTTCTAAGAAAATAGGGGTGATATGATTGTTATCTTGCCTTAACTATTATTATTCACCATTTTCGTTGAAATTTTATATGTATATCTCCTAAAACAATTTATATATGTCTTATTGGAAACATTTTAATTTGTGATAGTATTATTCCTATAGAAGTGATGAAGTGGATTTAATTACAATGGATACGAAGTAATACTAATGCAATAATCATGGTGCACTAATTTGTCGATTGTAATACTCCATATAAATGATTTATTGTTGCAAAAGAGGAGCTTATTATAATATAAAATTGGATTACTCACTTGATGAGAAAAGTCAAATGGATCGACTAAATGAGAACAAAGGTCACTGAAATAATAAATAGGTTTTTTTTACTAAAATAATGGTTATTACCCAAGCTTCTCTTTCCGAAAAACTTTCTTGAGTCGACGACTCTTTAGTCGTATTGTCTTTTATGGGCATGAATTGCTGTCTACGTTCCCTCCCTAAACTTAAATTATAATTTTCTATGAAAACAATATACTGGATATAATGATGATGATAAAAAACGATCTTAATTTTTGCATCATTTTTGCTATAAAGGACTTTGACACTTATAAGTGATACCAAGTATTTTATTTTTAAAAAGAAAAATAACGTTCAAGTTCTTTAAAAAAACAAAGTAAAGATGATTTTATAGAATACATAAATTCTGAGATTTTAAAAAGTTGATTACTAAAATGTAAGATTTTTAAAATTAAAAATTTTACAAATAAAAAAGATAAATCTAAAATAAAATATTGATTTTAACATTTGTGTACTGTAATTACATTATTGTAGAATAATTATACAAAATCATAGTGTGAATAGTATGTTGCGTAATATCATATTGGAAAGAATTTTTATGTACTAACAAACCTCAAAATGATGGTTTACAAAAATTAATAAAAAATGTATGGATCTCAATTCATTACTATTTATGGATGTCAATTTGATATTAACACACTCATTAATAATTTGAAGTCATATTGATGTTATTTTGATATTGTTGATTTGATAATCTTTTGCAAGAGATCAGCTTAGAATAGGATGTAGTAGACATTTGAAATCTGGTTTTGACTGGTTGAGTTTTACACCAGTGACAGAGGTTCGATTTGTCAAGCGTCATATTTCAAATAATAGAAGAAAAAAAATTGGTTTTCGATGTCACTAATATTAGTCTTTCATCATCATCATCGTACCCAGTGTATCTTATGCATAGGATTTATGACCAATTGTCCAGAAAGTAAAGGAAAACAATAACCCATACCCACAAAGAAGAATGTGGCCAAGAGTCTCTTAACTCGAGAAAGACTCATTAAGAGAGGTACCTAATATTAACCTTTGCTTGCTTAATTAATAAGTAGTTATTAACATTGCTTTAATATGTATTAATCAATAAGAATTTGATCTTGTCTCATTTAAATTAAGTAATAGAACTTTTTTTAAGTATGGCATGAGCTTGATTCTTACGTAACCTTTCTCATCCCCCATCCCTTTCTGCCTATGTTATAATTAAAAAAAAAATTGTAACAATCAGAATTTACAAAATATTCTATTATAGTCTTGATAATACTATTAAATTTGAATTTTTACATTAGTGGAAAAAAACGTATATGTTGCATGTCATTTGCTGTGGTTTTCCTTAGACGCAGCATTAATTAGCAAAAAAAAAGTATATAATACAAATGCTGCGGTTTACCTAATGCCAGCAGCATATAAGCACTTATATGTTGCGGTTTTAGTAAGCCCGTAGCATATAAGCACTTATATACTGCGGTTTTAGTAAGCCCGCAGCGTAACCGTTATTAAAACGCGCCTTTTTAACGTCCTTTTACAAAACCTTCTGTTCTCATTCATAAACCCTCTTCAAACCTACTGTACTACACACGACTCTTTCATCGACCTCCTTTTCTTCAAGTTAAACTTCAATTTTCTTCAAACCCACAAAATTTGTTCATAATCCCTCATCTTCTTCTTCAAGCTACAGTTTTTTTCTTACCCACGACATTAAACCCATGACATTTTACCCAAGCATGACTAATGCATTGCAATTTTCGTTTCTTCAAGTTCTTGCATTAGTTCTTCACCATTTAAGTCCTTTTAAGGTATAATTTCTCTCTTTTGTTTCTTCAACCTTTAGTTCTTCAAGTTTTTATAGTATTTTAGGGCTTAATTCTTCAAATTATACTAAATTTTTTTTTTGTTTTTCATTGTAGGTTACTATACCCAATTGTAGAGCACACCATTATCCTTCTCCATCTTTGTTTAAGTTCTTCAACCCACCATTGTTGCTTTTCCTTTAAAAACCCACGAAATAAGGGCTAAGGTTGTTCTTCTTCAAGGTATGAATTTGTCAATCTTTGTTTAAGTTCTTCAAGAATAGCTTCATTGTGATTTAATAGCTTCAAGAATAATTTTAATTAATTAGGATTTTTAGGGTAGATTGAATGTGAATAATTTACTTATGTATATATGTAGTTGTATATTTGAATGTGAATAATTTACTTATGTATGTAGTTGTATATCATTAGTTTCTTATTATTTTGATTTATGTGTATTTGATTAAAGAAAATGGCTTTTTTTTTGTTATATATGTTTTATTTTGAATTAATTAATCACACTAATTAAGATGACAAAAGATCGTTCTTGGATGTATGGAAGCATTGAATCTTCAGAATTTATTGATGGCGTATTAGAATTTTGTAGTATTGCGGTTGAACATCAAGTAGGACGGGGGGGAGTCGGTTTTTATTGCCCATGTGTCACTTGTGGCAATGTATCAAAGGTAGATAGTGTTGATATCCTTAGGGAGCACATACTTCGAAGTGGGTTTAGGCCTCAATATCATGTTTGGGTTTGGCATGGTGAGAAGGGAATTTACAAAGAGAAAAGTGTTGTTGAGGACGTCAATAATGTGGCTGATGTCAATGAGGATGTCGATGAGGATGTGGATCGTGTTGATGAGATGATGGAGGGAGTCGAGGATGAGTTAGGAAAACGTCCTCGTGTTTTTGACTTGTTGACAGAGGTTTCTCAAAAGCCTTTGTACCCTGGAAGTACAAAGTTCACCAAACTAACAACAGTGTTGACAATTTTCAACAATAAGTCAAAGTTCAATTGAAGTGATGCTAATTTCACAATGTTATTAGAAGCGTTTAGGTGAGATGCTTCCTAAGGGAAATGAACTTCCAAAGTCGACATATTATGGCAAAAAGCTCATGTGTCCTTTCGGCTTAGAGTACCAGAAGATTCATGCGTGTCCGAATGATTGTGTGTTGTATCGGAATAAAAACGAGAACTTAGCAGAGTGTCCTAGGTGTGGGTTATCGCGCTACAAGCGTAAAGGGGCTCGGGATGCTAAAGGGCCCCCGACTAAGGTATTATGGTATCTTCCAATAATACCTAGATTCAAGCGCTTGTTTTCTATAAAGAAAGATGCATTAAATTTAAGGTGGCATGCAGATAGGGTGAAGAAAGGTCACTTGCTCACACATTCATCTGATTCTCCGGAGTGGAAGAGTATTGATAGGTTGCATAAGACTTTTGGGGATGAGGTTCGTAATTTAAGGCTCGGACTGTGTACGGATGGAATGAACCCATTCGGCAATCTTAGTTCTCAACATAGTACTTGGCCGGTACTGTTAGTGATCTATAATTTGCCACCTTGGTTGTGTATGAAGCGTAAGTACATTATGCTTTCGCTTCTTATCTCGGGTCCTAAACAACCTGGCGATGACATAGATGTATATCTTGCACCTCTAGTTGAGGATTTGAGAAAGATGTGGGATGAAGGCGTTTCCGTGTTTGATGCATATGCTAATGAGGAGTTCACCTTGCGTGCAATGCTTTGATGCACCGTTAATGATTTTCCGGCATATGACAACTTATTGGGGTATAAGAATAAAGGGAAGAAAGCATGCCCAATATGTATCGATGACATGGAATCCACGTGGATACCTAAGTGCAAACACGTATTCATGCAAGTTTGAGATGTATTTTTCACCTTCTTTTTTTGACATAATGGTTAATCTTATTGTCCATCTCGTTCGTGAGATCAAGCTTTTGGATCCAGTTTTTTTAAGGTGGTGTTATCCTTTTGAAAGACACATAGGTGTTTTACAAAACAAGGTGAGGAATCCAGCACAACCCGAGGGGAATATGATTCAAGGCACTGTGAGCAATGAGATTAGTAAATTTATAGCCGAGTATTTAGCCATGGTAAAGCCTATTGGACTTCCCACCTCTCGACATGAAGGAAGGCTTGAGGGAAAAGGAACAATTGGCTCCAAATCGATCACACCTCCTCGAGACAATCTTCTACAAACACACTTGTATGTGTTGCATCATATTCCTGAAGTCCATCCTTTTTTCAGTGAGCATTTAGATATATTGCGCGCAAAATATCCTTGTAAAGGGGATAGGGGATCGATGCAGTTGCATAACAAGACGTTTATTGATTGGTTTCATAATCGAGTAATAAGTGAAGAACTCAAGGATGTATCAGAGATTGTTAAGTGGTTAGCTTTTGGTCCTCGTGATGGTTTCAACAAATATGAGGGTTACGATGTCAATGGCTTCACATTTTGGACTGAGGATCAAAATAAGAAGTCATCTTATCCACAGAATAGTGGGGTTTCTATTTTGGCGTCATCTACATGTTACGCGAGTGCCAAGGATCAAGCGCCGGTTGATGCTAAATTGGTATACTACTGGCGGGTACATGAAATATAGGAGCTTGACTACTCTACTTTCACTATTGGTCTTTTCAAATGTAAGTGGGTAGATAATAATCGACGATGCATAAAAAATGACGACCCTTTTGAATTCACTCTTGTAGACTTAGCTCATTTGCGTGATAGTGAGAAGCCATTCATACTAGCCACACAAGCCAAGCAAGTATTCTACATTGTAGACCTGTCTGATAAAAAATGGTCTATTGTTGTACCGGGAAAAGAAGCATCCTTGGTATAGGTGATGTTGAGGATGAGGAAGAATATGAAGCTTTTGAAGACTCACCGCCCTTTATCAATCCAAAATCAGTGGATCAAGATGATGTGGATGTTGGTTATATGCGTGTAGATCACACGGAAGGAATACATTTGAATTAAGTGATTCACAAGGTATGAATTTTATGGTTTTTTAAGTTTTTACCAATTTTCTTTTAATTAAAGTGTTATATATATATATATATATATATATATATATATATATATATATATATATATATATATATATATATATATATATATATATATATATATATATATATATATATATATATTTATTTATTTATTTATATTTATATATATATATATATAGTTATACCTTTCCCATGCGTTTCAGCACAATGAAGAAAGTGCGTGGAGAAATGGGATCTATATCCAGAGCCACATTTCTAAAATGGACAGCAGTAAAGGTACACAACACTATTCGATTTTATGGGTTTTTATGCTTTTTTTGGACTTTCGCGCATAAAGTAGCTCAAACTTGGTTTGTTTTGCACGAAACTTGGCACAAAACACTATTTGGTATATATTATTGTGTTGAAGTGGTTAGAATTGAAAATAATAGTCATATGCTAGAAATTACGTGCTAAGTTGCGATTTTATGGGTTTTTAAGCTTTATTTGGACTTTCGCGCATAAAGTTGCTCAAACTTGGTTTGTTTTGCACGAAACTTGGCACACAACACTATTTGGTATATATTATTGTGTTGAAGTGGTTAGAATTGAAAATAATAGTCATATGTTAGAAATTACGTGCTAAGTTGCGATTTTATGGGTTTTAAGCATTTTTTGGACTTTCGCGCATAAAGTAGCTCAAACTATGTTTGTTTTGCACGAAACTTGGCACACAACACTATTTGGTATATATTATTGTGTTGAAGTGGTTAGAATTAAAAATAATAGTCATATGCTAGAAATTACGTGCTAAGTTGCGATTTTATGGGTTTTATGCTTTTTTTGGACTCTCGCGCATAAAGTAGCTCAAACTTGGTTTGTTTTGCACGAAACTTGACACACAACACTATTTGGTATATATTATTGCGTTGAAGTGTTTAGAATTGAAAATAATAGTCATATGCTAGAAATTACGTACTAAGTTGCGATTTTATGGGTTTTTAAATTTTTTGGTACTAACATCTATTTTCTTTTAGTGCATTCGACAAGCTGATAATACTGTTGATTGCGGCTACTATACTCTCAAATACATTGACGATATCTTACAATCCGTGAAGGAGGTTGGAGTCGAAAACATTGACGCCGTAAATATTTGTTACGTTCTTAAATTATAATATTATATATTTACTATTGGTAAAATCTAATAATGTTTATGTATCATTTAATTTAATATTATATTATAGGTTTAATACGACATTCCAAGGGAAACACGCCCTTTGAGAGATGGAGAAATGCGCCAATTGAAAGACAAGATTGTCGCGTATCTTGCTTATTTTTGTTCTTGGTAAATAATGTAATTAATTTAGATTTAGGACTTTAATTTGTATATGTACATATTATTATATATACGATCGAGAGTATATAAAGAGATTATTGGTGATAATTGGTGATTATCATTGGATTAATCATTGTTTATTACATTGTACATTATTGGATTATTTAATAGTATTAAACGAAAAAAGCAAATATATATATTGAATTGAACTTTATTGTTCAATCGTTACGTATTTTGCATTTAAAAGGTTTATTTAATACTAAAATGAATTTAAAATTTACTTTGGATTGTTAATAAGTCAGATTAATTAGAATGGATCCGAAACTAGGTTAGGTATGGGTGGATCCAAATCCAAGATCATTATTTTTCAGACTCAAATCTATAAATTTACAAAGTTAAAACCTCAAAACTAGAATAAAGTGTGGGGCGAGTCTATATGATCTTAGACCCTAGTCACAAAAGTTGTATGAAAAGATCATGAGAGCTCATAAAATAGGAAGAAAATGATACATAAAAAGGAAATTATCAGCGATACCCTTGAGTTTTGATACTTTATCAATGATACCCTTATGTTTTTTTATTATCAATGGTATCCTCGTACTATTGAGCGTCTTACAACTGTAATTTTTTTAACTTTTTCCGTCAAAAATCGTCCAAAACCGTTAACTTTCTTTTATGTTTTAAATTGAAAAATAAAAGAAAAAGAAATAAAGTTACCAGCTTTGGACGATTTTGGACGAAAAAAAATTAAAAAAGGATACAATTGTAAGATGCTCAATAATACGATGGTATCATTGATAATATAAAAAACATAGGGATACTATTAATAATATAAAAAACATAGGGGTAAATAGATAAAAGTGTCAAAACTCAAGCATATCGTTAATAGTTTCCCTATATAAAATGAAGTGATCACTAAATTATCAATACCTAACTGTAACGACGGTCATTTCTCTATTTTATTGAAATTGCAACATTACTCAAGTCTAAATAAAAGCTTTTGCGCGAATTATTGCAATCTCAATAGAATAGAGGCACCATATTGATAAAAAAGATTTGACCCTAGAAAAGTAAAATACTAATAAATTAAGGTAGGTAGAATTATTGCCGACAATAATTAGTGCAAATTAGGCATTGACTTAAATCAAAACATGTTACAAAAGACTGAGATTTTGCAACAAATGAACTTAAGATTGCACTTATGAATTATTAGCTATGGGCAATTGCTGTTAATTTACCACAAAACAATTCAAACCAAAATTCAATCAATTATTATTCCACTAAATTCGTGAAATGGTCAACAAATTCTGCCCTTTTTTTTGTCTCCTCCATTCACGTTTCAGCTTACTCATAAGAAATTGTTGGTTTATACTTTGTATCAATTCTTGTACTTGAATTCATAAGCCAATAAAAAAAGAGATTTTTATTTATTTTTAGCTGAGTGTCACCAGGTAAAATGAAAATTAAATCTTATGTTTACATATTTATTTTTATTCAACCACACTTGTACATATACCTATTTTGCATTGGTGAACTAAACTTCGTTTTGTGAAAGAATAAGTTATTACGTAAACTTGTATTATAACTGATATGTTAAAGCTAATCAGAAAAATCTAAAAGATGACTATCTACAAGATGATTATCTAGAATTATCTAACATTAAAAAAAGGTATTAGTTAGATATATCTAGTGAGGAAAGATCTAGTAAAGGAGTAATCTATGAACATACATGCACCAAGATTAGATGCCTATAAATAGTTGTATGCTTATAGACATTGAAAAAAAACACAACAAATACAAAAAAAGGGGGAAGAAGCCATAAAAAAGGCTATCCCACAATATTAACTAATCAAAATTTGTGATTTATGAGAGATAAGTGAGACATGAGTTCACATAAAAATATAAGTGAAGAGTGTATAGGTGCGGAACAAGTGTCCCATCAAAAATATTCTTATACAATTTATGATGCAATTAAATATTTATATTCAGTTAATAAAATACAATATTTATTTGGGTCTAACTACAATTCCGCCGCCTAAAATTTCTATCATGATATATACAAGGCCTATTAAATATGAAATCTAAGGGATGAAATCATGTATATAGCTGATCCATAAATAGAGCACAATACGTTAAGTTGCAATATGCTTTTCACGTATAAAATTTCTAAAATCTTATTGTTCTTTTATGTCAAAACTTGAATGTATAAAGAATTTTATAAACTCTTTGTATAGTTTTCGATTTTATTATCTTCTTGAATATATATAATCTTTTATTCTATTTCACTTTGTATTATATAATTTAGTGTATGTAAATTGTTTGTATCTCGTTGTGAAAATCACTTATATTATTCTCGAGTAACGTTATGAGTAAAATATCACAAAACGAAAGTTTTTATATGCTTGCAAGGCTGCAACTAGTTATCAAGTTTCGAAAAGACTTAAGTATTGCAAACATATCTTTACGGCGTTTTCCAATTCAATGATCAATCAAGCTAGGAGTCCATTGCCATACTTTTTTTAATACAAGAATATATTTTTGTAATTTATATTCCTTTTCTTTTATATTAATTATTTTTAACACACATTGGAAAGCTATATGCCTATATATTGTCATGAACGTTTACACTTGATTCTTCTCTCACTTTATTCTTTATTTCCAAGTATCAAAAGAACATTTGCTTCTGTTGAGTACTTTATGAAATTTTAAGGGAAAGACGTGTAAAAGTATGTGATTGATGTTTGGTTTCCTCCTATTTAGGCCACGAGTGTTGTTTAGAATGTTTTTTAGAGGTCCCCCTAAATTATTAATATGCTAAACAATATGTATGTAGAAACATTCTTGAACATCCAAAAAATCATAAAGAGCTTCGCTTGTGAATCTCAAAATTAGTAAACAAGATTGAGAAAATCAGTGAAAAACAACGAAATTAAAGCAATAACAATTCAACACAAAATAAACTAAGGTTCACTCATTATGCAGACTACGTCCTTTTTAGGTCCTAACATATTTTATTGATTGATGAACAATGTAAGGAGATCTTGTAACACCCTTGAATTTCCGAACCCTTGTACGAAACCAAAACCGTAAAGGACGGAAGGAAATTCGGGTGTTACATTAAAATAAAATAAATAAAATAATAATAAACTTTTAAAATCGTGGTTCCAGTGTCAACGCTTGCGTTTTAAAATGACTTAATTCCTTAAAACCATACAAAGTTATAAACTACACAGCGGAAATACAAATATATAAAGGAGGACATGAGGCCTCATAAGAAAACATATACAACCAAAGTTTACAAAAGATAAACAAGATCTACAAAATCGAAAGATAACGGTATAATACAGGTTATGCTTCGCCTTAATCACTCTCCCCTAATGCAAGGCAATGCAAAAGAAACTCCAATACCTGCTATGCATGTCTATGATCCTGCTGCTGCTCGACATTAGACCAAAGGCCAATGTGTCATAGCAGGACAATCATAGAAAGTCATCAACAATCAAACATAAACACAAACATGTACACGTCTGTAACTGGCATCAAATATAATAAGGCCAACTACTAGATAACATTATATTATACAACAACATAAGATGATTTCATAAGACACAAGCGCAGATAGCAACCGTTTATCGGCCATTTATACTTCTTAATCTCATTATGTTCTTTCCAACCCAAACCATGTGTTGTTGGGGTAGAATGCAGGTCTTCACACTCCTCTTCTCAAAACATAAACTCTTGCAAAACACGTGTAGTATCAACACAGCCAAGGCATTAACTGACTACCTAACACATGACCTTATAGAGCTTGTCTATTAGAGTAAGTGTGATCATAGTCCATCTTTTGGACTGGTAACTCCCTTGAGGTAACTTAACTTAGGCGCACTTCTCACTAACATAAACTACTCTATCATTGAGTAGATTTTCTATCAATGAGTAAACGTTCTATCAATGTGTAAGCTTTCCATGAATGAATAAACTTTCGATCGATGAGTAACATTCTATCTGTGGATCTTTTGTCCACTTCATGGCATAGTGACACGGCCAAAGGCGTTATTGGTCATCCGGCGCCCATGGCAAAGTATGAGCTCATACCCCCTTCAGCTGACCCTCTCGGGTCCTACCTTCGGGAAAAACTAACACAATAGGGTACTAAACCAGTGAAGAGGCCACCATATTGGGGTTTGCAAGGCCCATCATGGTAACACCTCGGTCAAGGGGGGGTATCGGCCATCTGGGGCCCAATGACAAAAGTATGCTCATACCCCCCTTACGGTGATCCCGTCGGATCTCACCTAGGGGACTACTAAATCAACCGGACATAATCCAGTTGAGTCATGCCAACTAATCATAATCCAATACTTATCAAATGGAAATAGCTCCCGCTTTTGACTATTAATGAGTGCCCTGGGATAGCAGAACGCCGAAACCCACTGAGAAACTCAAAAAAATATGAAATTCACCTATAAAAGAGTCATTCTAAGTTCAAGTAAGCCATAATCCAACTCTTAAATAAATAAGGGAGTGGTCCCCGCCTTCTACTAACACTCTCATTCTCTAAACTATTCAAAGCGCAAGGATTTCATAGTCGATAACTCTTCATATACAGTGTATTCACTATTACCTCATAGTTTCGATACAATGCATATTATCACAATAAACAATAATATTTTAGAGCAATTTGCATATAAGGGTTAGTTACTGCGTCTACGTACCAGTAAGCGTCACTGCACGACCACAAGTCACAAAAGTCACCCAACTAAAATTCTACCTTCCTCTTATGAATTGAGCGCCTATATAAGTTAGGAGTAGAACTAATACGTCCACTTATCTAATTTGTCATACTAGCTAAAAGCCAAAGTAACCACTATCATCCATTCACAATAAGTTTTCAATTATTTGTAGCACGTACCCAACTCATTCAACACAAATTATAATCGTTGATTCGACAATAACACAAGTCTTTCTTTCAACAACAGAATAAAAAGGATTATTCCCAATTTAACAACCACAATCACTTTCATAGTCAACTAAAATCATCATTCATTACTAATTATCACAATAATAACCAATCGACTTAGTCTTAAAATAACTTTTAAGGTTAGTTAATCAATCATCACACCACCAATAGAGCATAAACACACATTGTTAGTGATTGCATCTCTAAATTCAAACCCTAGTCCTTTCATGTTCAAAGATAACACTTTTAACCATTATTCATAGTAAGAATCAATAAAACTAATACACCACCAAAATGTAACATGAAAGCCCACACCATTTCTAATTTCAAAGATAATTCCTTTAATTATTACTCATAGTAAGATTCAAAGAAACTAACACACAATCAACACACAACCCATAATTTCTAATCATACTTCAAACCCTAAATCATAAATATGTCCAATTCATCCATCAAACTCTTGCCCACAAAAAGATTCAATGAACTTAACACAAAACCAACATCAAACTCAATACACTTAATAAAACTCCAATTAAAACTAGAAAATTAATTCGAGAGAAGAGGAGATGGCTCACAATGGGGAAATAAGAAAAGAGGGGTGAGAAGACAAGTGTTTAATGTAGTGGTGGTGGCATAGGAGGGACAAGGCGTTGCGGTGGGCCTTGGTGGCGGTGCAGGCAGCCGTAGCTGCTGGTAAGGGTGCACGAAATGCAGCAGCAGCAGCTGTTTTGGGCGCGAGAGTAGCAGGGCTGCTGCTTTATGCGTGGGTGGAGCGGTTGCCGGTCCTGGTGGAGTAGGGAGGAGCTGCGGCTGGGCGTGGGTGGAGGAGCAGGCAATCGTGAGTGAGAGGAAGAGTAAGGGACTGCTTGCTTTGTTTGCAAAAATGAGGTAGTTAGAGCTGTTCAAATCAAACCCGACCCGAAATCCGACCCGGAATCGAAAATTATCCGAACCATAAAAATGTTAATTTTTTAGGTTTATCGAACCGGCATTATCCAAACCGATACTACACTCAAACCTTTTGATAACTGAAAAGGGCAAAATCGAACTCAAACTGCAACCGAATTTTATAACCGACATATAAACGTTAACCGATGTTACCCGAACTCAACAGTGATCGACCCGAGTCAAATCCGACCTGAAATATGCACGTAACCGAATGCAACCTGACTAAAACCGATTAAGATCGAACTGTTTTTAACCAGAACTGATACAAACCCGAACCGATTATTAATCAAACTGTTATAAATCCGAATCAATTTTTCACCTAATTTCAGCAAATTAGGTCCAATTTCAGTTTTCTAATTATGATTTTTTGAATATTTGAAAACTAATTTCTAATATTGAAACATTGTAAACAAGATTATCTATAAATAAATAAGATTCCCCATGATATTGATATCAATTATAAACCAATAAGCACATTACAAACACCTTAGAAACATACTGAAGTGGAACAATACAAAAACTTAGATGTTTCTTCAACACTTCAATCTAGACTTATCTTGCTTTCTATTTACTCTTATGAGAAAAATAATGAAGGGCTAAGATTGAAACCATTTTGAAATCAATGGTTAAAATCAAAAATTCATGAGGCATTCATAGTTGTATGTAATTGGTTATTGAAAGTTTTTAAGGATTGATGAGGTGGACATTATCTAAACCATTCATTCATCCACATTACACATCATTAATGGCTTAAATTTAATTAATGGTAAATACTATTTTAATGAATATTTTCTTAAAAAACCTAATTAGCAATAAAATTGAATAAGAATTATTTAGAATATTATTAAAAACTTATATATAAACACGTCGAATCGGATTAAAATCCTCGGATCGAGTCGAATCAGGGGCGGATTCGGACTGAATTGCCATCCCTATCTCACACCTCTATATACAAAGATCAACGACTTAGAATAAGTGATGTATCAATTGAGTAATATATTTATCAAATTGGACAATTAGTTATCTAAAATAATTTATTTGAGTAATATAAATATTGTATATCAAATATTAAATATTTTTATTATTTAATTTGGTCAAATTGCATAATTTAGGCTATTTCATTCAAAGTAACAAAAAAGGTGGAGTATTAGTTTCATTTACTACAATAGATCGAATTACGACAAGTGAACTTTGAATTACGATCGATTATTAATAGCCTATAAATTACTTTAGTTTAGAGTATTCAAGATCAGTAATAAGTAATAACGTTGAGTTAACTGTCAATGATAGTCTATAACTATAAGATAGTTTGTATTAGTTTCATTCATTCTAATAGGTCTAGTTCCGAACATTATTAAGCTATAAATTAAATACGATCAATTATTAGTGTAATAGATTTATTAGTTTAAAGTATTCAAGGTCACTAATAAGTATAAATATATAATATCATATAAAATGGTTATGATTGCTTGATTAATCTAATTCACTTTATTATAATAAGTTTCAATTATCAAACTTAGAAATACGATCGATTATTAGTGTAATAGAGTAATGTATATTCTAATAGCTTATACTCCCTCTAATTAAAAACATACGTCTCATTTGAAATTTGCATAAATTCTCCCTCTAGTAATATGATCTAAATTTCTAATAAGTTAGTAACAAGCCTAAAAAGAAATCGAGAGAATTACTTTGAATTAGAGGGACTATTAGTTTAGAGTACTCAATAACACTAACAAGTCTAAGTATGTAATAGCCTATAAGATAGTTTAGATTATTGTTATTCATTCAAACAAATCAAGTTTTGATATTCAATCAATTATCAAAAGTAGCAACATGATGCATTGTTAAATAATAGTCTCATATATATATATATATATATATATATATATATATATATATATATATATATATATATATATATATATATATATATATATATATATATATATATATATATATATATAAACTAATTGAAATAAATTGATCTGCCGTATCTGATAAAACAATCGGTAATTATTTTTTGTAAGTAAATGAGCATACATCAATTAAAAACCCGACTAATAACTTATTTCGATATTGACCCGATCAATAGTTGTCCGTAACCGATAACTACTCGAAAAATAAAGCTCGAACCCGATTTGTGCTCAAAAAAATCGAACTAATGTTAGACCGATGACAACCCGAGCTCGATTAACATACAACTCGAATTTCAACCGATAACAAACCAGTTTGTACCCGATAATGCGAACAACCGTTGTGAAACCGACCCGTAACTAACCGATCTGACCCGAGTATGACCCGTTGTTGCATACAACCGAAAATTTACAGATTCAAAATCCGACCGAGCCGAATTACACCCGTCCGAAACCGACCCGATGACTCGAATGAACACCTCTAGAGGTAGTAATGGGTGTTTACTATTTAAAACCCTAACACCTCTTTTTATGTTATTTATTTATTTATTTAGTTATTTATTAATTAATTTATTTATTTATTATTAGATTATCTTCTTGAAGTGTCCAACTAAGAAAGCTTATTTATGTGTGCTCACAAGTTCTAATAAATAGAATGATTTCGATTCAACCTCTTTATATTTAGTAATCGCAAATTTTTTTTTTAATATAAGTTTGTTAATGTTTAAATTCGTATATGAAAGAAATTTATTAAAACTAATTCAAAAATAATTAAATATAATTGTAAAATGTTTAAAGGTTATTAAAATATTAAATAATTACGTTATTAAATGTTATAGATCTATACGATGGTTATGTGTTTACGTGACCGACCTAACTTATTGCAAGGAGTTGCACATACAACTTTATTTATGTAAGTTTTGATCTTAAAACCTCCACATTTCAAGTATACACGTATCTTGCTAATGAGCTAGACCTTATTGTTTAAAACTAATTCATGTTTTGAATATGTTGTTTATGAAAATGAATACGTCTCTAATGATGCAAAAAATGGTTGAGAATGTGACTTGGATGTTTCAGGTGATATATTCTAGAAGTTACTATTAGATTTATCATAATTAAATCTCGTTAATGGGTGGTTTATTATTTACTCCTCGGTTCTCATGAGATTGATCTTTGGAGGGATTATTATATAAAGATTAAGAAAAATAGGATGGCATCATTTATTTTCAATTTAGAGGTGCATACGCTTTGATTGATATGATTTGACACTAAAATTAATCCAAATAAAAAATTTCGATGTAAAAATTTTTCAAAATAAATTAGACCGTTCAAATCACCATGTTGGATAAGACCAGACTATTCTACAATTGTCTAGACTCTGTTTATGGTTTTCTAATTTTATTTTATTTTTCTAAATTTATATATTTATTTACCCGAATATTTTGCACCTAAAATCGCCAAATATAATAATTTGTAATTAATTGATTGCATCAAAATCATTCAAGTATATGTCAATAAAAAAATAACTACATATCGAAATATCTAGGTAATGACCTTTTTATTAAAAATCTATGATTTCAGGTCATAGTACGGTTTGCGGTTTAGTCCAGTCTGAAAAATAAAAATCATGGACCAAAACGAAAACCATAATTTAAAAAAAAAAATCAACCAGACTGATTAGACCAAGACTAGACCAAATACTAAAACTACGATTTGTTCCACTTTAATTTGCTATTTAGACCAAACATTATTAACCTTAATTTTTCATAAATTAGTTATAGATTTTGATGTAGTAGAAAAGATTGATAAAATACATGTTTTAATGGAGCATCATGTAGCATATCTTTATCGCCAGAACTTATCAAAATAGTTTCATTTGTACTTTGACATACATTTCTTCCGCAACAAAAATCACAAGCTAATAGTTATTCTTTATCGTTGTTCCTGTATTGGATGTGTAGAACAATTAATTGTAAAACTTAAGCTCTTGATTAGTGTTTGATCAAGAAATCTAATTGCTGGTGGAGGTCTTGTTCTTAATGCTTTGCCAAATTATGTAGAATGATCACTCAAGAAGATGGTTGTTCCTACAAAAAGCAACGAGGGGTTAGCAAGGCCCTGAATGTTTTTCCGGGGACCTACTCCGACGCCCAAGTCAGTAACAGTATAAGACAAGTTTGCTTAATAGGTTATTCTAGGAGCACTGTGGCTGCAAGGTGGATTACCACTTAGGACTTATTTAGACGTGAAGTCTTTGTAATATCTGACTAATGTTCTTTTGAAGATTGATCGGAATAATTGCAATTACTCTTAGATTTGTAATTATGCTATTAATGTCCCTTTGAAAATCAAAGTAGGTCTTTGAAATTCAGTTGTAATAATTCCTTAACAATAAATTACTTTGAGTTCTTTCATCTTTTTCTTTTAATGATGGAGAATTCAATTTTCCTCATTTATGTGCTCTTTGATTCGTATTTATAGCTCATGATTGTGCTTGTAAAACATTCTTCTGATATTTTACTAATCCCCATAACTTTCTACATGCCACCGTGCTTGCTTTTCACGTGTCAATCCTTCATTTATTCTATTGGATTTTATTCTTTACTTCTCCTTTGGACATGTGTCCTACTACCTTATAATGCCTTTCCATAGTTGACAAGTGTCTCTTAACCACTCTTGAGCTTCCCATGCATTAATATTACTACATACATACAATGTCCTTTTTGACCTTCCCAGATGAACGTTGCCAGATGACATTCTAATCTAAATAATTCTTCCTAGATTAGTATTAATCTAGTCCTACTACCTTATAATGCCTTTCCATAGTTGACAAGTGTCTCTTAACCACTCGTGAGCTTCCCATGCATTAATATTACTACATACATACAATGTAGCTTTTGACCTTCTCGGATGAACGATGCCAAATGACTATCTAATCTAAATAATTCTTCCCAGATTAATATTAATCTAGCCTCTCTGGATAATCTTTTATCATAATTACTAATCTTTTACACACAATGTATACAATGATGGACTTATTTTAATTCAATGAATACCATAAATCTACGTATATAATTCAATGAATCTTTCGCAGTAAATAGACATTTTCATTCATATATTTATTGATTTAAGTAAGTTCACTATTATATCCATATTAGATGATTCTTCAAAATTAAAGAAATGAATACATCTGAGTAATATAAAGATACCAATTTAATTTCTGATTTCTTTTACAAGTACTTTAGAAAGAAATTATTGTGACTGTTAGGCTTGTTAAAATGATTAGATTTGGTCACGTTCTATTTCAAATCATATATAAATATGATAGAAATCTCTTGATCCAAATATAACCCATTTAATTATTTGGGTCGAAAGTCGCAACCATGATCTGATCTGCTACCAATAAGATTGATCTGATTTCAATCCACTTAACTCGTTTAGAGTTTTTTGTTTTCATTTTAGGATTTTATCATTAACTAAATCTTATTTTTAGGCCTCAATTTTAAACTTTTGTTTATGAGTTGTTTATTTTGTATTTACTTAGCAGAATGGGAAAATAATTAATGAATTATGTTCAGGTTACATTGATTGAATTAACTCAAAAATTTACTCATTTAATTAAATGAGTTATACACATTTGTTTTAGGTTTAAAATTTCGACCTTAACGTTTTTCATTTTATAAACAGATCAGATCGAGTCCGTCCATTTAAATAATTAGGTCAAAAATCTCAACCTAAATTCACTTATTTCGGACTAGATTGATATCGTGTAGAGCTTTTGGGAGGTATAGTCATTTTGTATCATACAAATACTAATTAACCTAGTTTTAAAAAGTCAAAAAAAAAAAAAGAAAAGCTTTTTGTGTATGATGAAAACCAAGCCGAGTGCTTTGTATTGAGGAGTTGTAGTGTTTGGTTTTTCTGCTATCAAAACAGATTTACAACACTTGGCTATTATTAAAAATGAAAGAAAAGAAGAAGAAGAAAAAAAGGCTCTATAAAGTCCATGTTTTGTGGCTAGTAGTACATAATCCTCAACTTTTCCTCACTTTCGGCCTTCGATTTAATTTCATCCTCTCTTGCTCTCTTTAGTTTGCCTCACTATCTATATTAAGATTGAGCTAGGCACACTAACAATGAGTCGTAGCTAGAACTATAAAGTAGTAAACACCCAACCTTTATTATGCCATATATGTGTCACACACATAATTTATTAGACTTGTCACTTTTTATGATTTTACATTGATTCGAAACTCGGTTGAAAATTTTGATGGATTACAACATGAAAGTTTCATCCTTTG
>NC_080050.1:3886143-3913643 GCF_026212465.1 Amaranthus tricolor | reverse complement strand
CTAACATCTTTTCTATTCCGAATGTACGTTGCTTTTAAGTCAATTGGCTATTTGTGATTTATTTTCGAAAAATGAAAGTAATGTACACTTTTTTTTTTGAAATGATGGAAGTAATGTACATTGATTATATATATATACACTTAGAACAATGACATAAAAGACTGAAATTAAAATAAATACTTCACTTATTAACTTTACAAAATAAAGGATGCTAATAAATGTTTAGTAAGATTGATAAGTAGCTGGAATTCCTCCTTCAAATCCCATCCACTCATCCCACTCATCATAATCACCACTATCTTGCATTGTTTGCATCTGTTCTTCTTCTTCAAACTTCCTCATAAGAGTCTACAATAAAATTTTAATGATACATAAGTTAAAAATTAATTTAATTACAATCACATCTAATAAATACAAAATTAATTTTTGTTATTAATGAAATCCTTTTATAACAACAATGAGGTAAAGTCCTAAAAACTAATTAAAATTTTAATTTCATAGAAAATAACAAAAAGTCTTTTTATGAAAAAGAGAGAGCAAAAGAGGAAAATGATGTTTGAAAGAAACAAATAGCAATAAATCCAAGAAGAAAAAAGGATAATTAAAAAAAAAAAAAAATAGAAACACAAATTATCAAATTAGACGGTCTCACATTGAAACTATTTCTATTGGGCTAGCCTAATCTATATGTAGAGTCTTAAAATGATCAGTTATGACTTTTCCAAGTGATAAACTACAATCTTTAATTAAGACCAATAGTTACGTTAAAGTAATAACTTATAGTTTTACAGTGATTCCTTTTTATAGTCTTAAAGTGAACACTTATAACAAGTAATTACTTAAAGAGTACTCTTATGAGAGACTGTCTTTTGATAAAATAGGATCAAAAAAAGAAGTTTATATGTATGCTGATAATTTATATTAATTGGATTATTTAATCTATGTATTAGCATGTCTCATGGTGAGACATTTTATTTGAGAATTTGTAAAAAATAAATCATTTGTTGTAATTAGGGGACCAATAGAAGCCAAAATCAAACATGAAAGAGCAGTCGTGAAAGCCCAATAATGGGCCCAAGAATGTTGATAGAGCCGTATAGAAGAAGCAATTGAAGTTGGTGTTCACCAATCACCATGAGTTTTACATAAGTTGCCATCATTTTCATGTGATGACTCCGTTTGTTTAAGTCACACGTATTGAAAATGATGAAACGATGTATACAAGGCCGAATTCAGAATACTAACGTAAATGATCTGAACAATGCAAGTATGTTCGTATATTTTCAAATTTAACTCAATTGTTACTATTTTATATTATGTGTTAAACAGTTTAATTTAATAGATTTTTAATTAAAATTACCCTATAACATAAACAAATCTAGACTTAAATTTTTGCACTGATGTATTAAAGATCACAAAAATTAACAATATTGTTTGAAATTATTTTATGTCAACTACTCAATTTATGCTTTAATCTACCAAGTTTGTTTTTAAATTATAGTTAGTGATGGCCACGATCCGGGTTGGGTCGGTTCCGGTTCCATGTGGAACCTGAATCGAACGTTTCGATTCCAGTTCCGGGCGGTTCCAAACGGTTCCTTAGCGGTTTCAACTCGTGGGTCGGACCATCGGTTCCATTCTTATTTTTCCTTTAAATATAATATAAAAATACTATAGTAATGCGGACGTACCTTTGATGATTACTTAATTATTAGCGAAATTCATTGCTTGTCATCGTTATTAAAATATTTACTAAAAAAATGACAAAAATAAATTAATAAGAAACGATAAAGATAATTAATAAAAAAAGAGGGAAAAAATGGACTTGAACCTAGTACCCGAATGAATACTAAGCTGCCTACGTATCCCGAAGGAATCAAAGCCCACGTAGTTCTTTGTCATACCTTTTATTTGTAGTTGTTGAATGTTGATTGATCGTTGTCCGATTGATCCTATTCGTCTTCGTCATCATCATCTTCTTGTAGTTGGTTAGATGCTTCTACCTGCACTAAAAGTGGACTCCGACACAATCGTAGAAGCAAGAACTGCAAAGATATCCTTTTCAATTCTGAAATTTTATGGATTTTTCTACCATTCTAAAATATTATAGCTACTTTGGTCAATTTCAAAGGATACTTAAGATAATTATCTAATTCTAAATATGAAGTGGAGGGTGAGGAAGAAGATAGTCCTACAAAACTATCATCTTGGCTTAGTATGTTAGCTATTACAGGATTATAATAAGTGGGACGTGACGAGACGCTAGCACGCCTAGACGCTAGCATAGTAATCATAAAGTTCTGCTAAAAGTTTTTTACAATTTCCATCATAATTATGTACATCACTAGACGGACGATCTAATGATTGGTAGTAAAATCCAATTACTTTTGTAAGGGTTTCCGTCTTAAAACATGGGTCTAAAATTGTCGCAATTCTATAAATAAAAGGAAAAACAGTAAAATACGTCTTCCACTTGTTCATCATATCTGCAAGAATCGGCTTTAAATATATGTTAGTATCATCATGCGAATGTTTAAGAAGATGATAAAAAATAGTAATACATTCACTTATTACTAAGTGGACATTTGGTTCGCAAACATATGAAAAAATCTTAGTTGCGTGGACATACGCTTCTAATATTTTCTGTACGCCTATAACTAGTTCCCATGTTTCATCACTTCTATGGCTATCTATACACTCATTTCTTCTTCTGCATAATCATGTAATTTTTGGTCGTATCCTTCTGGATAATTTGGTTCAAAATTATAATTACTAACCGAAGGTGTTGTTGATACCGACGGAGTTGAAGTGGCCTTTCTTTTGGAGCTAGAACCTCCCAATGATTTTGCCACTTTAGTAACTTTTTTAGAGGTTTTTTTCAAAAAAAAGACATGATAATATTGAAATAATAATGGAATTAAGAAATAAATGAATAATTAAAAGACTAATTATGTAATTAAGAAATAATTAAAAGACTAAATATATAATTAAGAGAATAATTGCGTAATTAAATAGAGAGATTAAGTAGAGAGAGTAAGAGAAGAGATGAGTTGTGAATGAAAATGATTGAAAGTCCGGTGTATTTAATCCCAACGGCTAGTTTTTGGCCGCTTCTAAAGAACCGTTGGGCCAGGTGAACCGCCCGGTTTTGGGTCCGGTTCCAAGGAACAGTTTGGCCGGGTGAACCAGTCTGGTTCAAGTTTCGGTTCCAAGGAACCGTTGGGCCGGGTGAACCGGTCCGGTCCGGTTCCCGGTTCCTAGGAACCGATGGTCCGGTTGAACCAGTCCGCGGTTCTTTGGCCCGGTTTAAGCGGTTTTTTCCGACTGTTTCACAATTCCGTGGTTCGGGCCGATTCGGAACCTGTCGCGAACGGTTCCGGTTCCGGGACGGTTTCAATCGGTTCTGCAGCGGTTCAGTTCCGAGTAGTGACGCCCACGAAGCAGGTTACCCGGAATCGAA
Source organism: Amaranthus tricolor (assembly GCF_026212465.1). Taxonomy (NCBI): domain Eukaryota; kingdom Viridiplantae; phylum Streptophyta; class Magnoliopsida; order Caryophyllales; family Amaranthaceae; genus Amaranthus; species Amaranthus tricolor. The sequence continues at coordinate 3,910,183 of NC_080050.1, read as the reverse complement.
CCGGCTAAAACCGAGGAACCGTGAAACCGCCGGAAAAAACCGCTTGAACCGGATTAAAGAACCACTGGTCGGTTCACCCTTCTAAGGTACCGGGAACTAGACCGAACCGGTTCACCCGGCCCAACTGTTCCTTGGAACCGGGCGGTTCATTCGACTCAGCGGTTCTTTGGAACCGGCTAAAAACTAGCCGTTGGGATTTTTCGTATAAATACACCACACTTTCAATCATTTTCATTCACAACTCATCTCTTCTACTCTCTCTACTTACTTTCTCTACTTAATTACTTAATTACGCAATTATTCTCTTAATTATATAATTAGTTTTTTAATTATTTCTTAATTACATAATTAGTCTTTTAATTATTTATTTATTTCTTAATTTCATTATTATTTCAATATTATCATGTCTTCTTTTTTGAAAAAAGCCTCTAAAAAAGTTACTAAAGTGGCAAAATCATTGGGAGGTTCTAACTCCAAAAGAAAGGCCACTTCAACTCCGTCAGTATCAACAACACCTTCGGTTAGTAATTATAATTTTGAACCAAATTATCCAGAAGGGTACGACCACGAATTACACGATTACGCAGAAGAAGAAATGAGTGTATAGATAGCCATATAAGTGATGAAACATGTGAACTAGTTATAGGCGTACAGAAAATATTAGAAGCGTATGTCCACGCAACTAAGATTTTTTCATATGTTTACGAATCAAACGTCCACTTAGTAATAAGTCAATGTATAATTATTTTTTATCATCTTCTTAAACATTCGCATGATGATACTAACATATATTTAAAGCCGATTCTTGCAGATATGATGGACAAGTGAAAGACGTATTTTACTGTTTTTCCTTTTATTTATGGAATTGCGACAATTTTAGACCCATGTTTTAAGACGGAAACCCTTACAAAAGTAATTGGATTTTACTACCAATCATTAGATCGTCCGCCTAGTGATGTACATAATTATGTTTAAAATTGTAAAAAACTTTTAGCAGAACTTTATGATTACTATGCTAGTGTATATAACCCAAGTCGCGATACGTCTAGGCGTGCTAGCGTCTCGGCACGTCCCACTTATTATAATTCTGTAATATCTAACATAATAAGCCAAGATGATAGTTTTGTAGGACCATCTTCTTCCTCACCCTCCACTTCATATTTAAAATTAGATAATTATCTTAAACATCACTTTGAAATTGACCAAAGTAGCTATAATATTTTAGAATGGTGGAAAGAAAAATCCATAAAATTTCCCATATTATCGAGAATTGCAAAGGATATCCTTGCAGATCCTACTTCTACGATTGCATCGGAGTCTGCTTTTAGTGCAGGTAGAAGAGTTCTAGGCGGAAAGAGATCTCGTCTTGCTCTACATACTATTCAAATATGTGTTTGCAAGAAAGATTGGGATCAAGCGGAGCTCTGAATACAAGGACTCAAGAACGATGATGATCAAGGCGATGATGATCCATGGATGACGATGGATACATCTGCATCATCGTCAGGAGGAGAATCAGCGGAAACATCTAACCAACAAGATGATGATGACGAAGACGAATAGGATCAATCGGACAACGATCAATCAACATTCAAACAACTACAAATAAAAGGTATGACAAAGAACTATGTGAGCTTTAATTCATTCGGGATATGGAAGTTTAGTATTCCTTCGAGTGCTGGGTTCAAGTCCATTTTCACCCTTTTTTTTATTAATCATCTTTATCGTTTCTTATTAATTTATTTATTTTTATTCTTTTCAGTAAATATTTTAATAACAATGACAAGCAATAAATTTCGCTAATAATCAAGTAATCATCAAAGGTACGTCCGCATTAGAATAGTATTTTTATATTATATTTAAAGGAAAAATAAGAATGGAACCGATGGTCCGACCCGCGAGTTGGAACCACCGGAACCGCCAAGGTGTTGTTTGGAATCGCCCGGAACCAAAACGTTCAAATCAGGTTCCACATGGAACGGAAAGCAGGTGGAACCGGAACCGTAACGGAACCGGCCCAACCCGGATCGTGGCCATCACTAGTTCTGGGTAACTCGCTCCGTGGCCACCACTAGTTCTGGGTAACCCGCTCCGTGGCCATTACTAATTATGGTATGTTGTCTACTCAAATTTATGCTTTTGTCTACCACACTTGTTTGGTGTGTGGGGTAGAATATTGCTTTGAATATATTATCTTTGTTAGGAATATTCAATATTATGTATATCATCATCATCATACCCAGTATACCCCACTTATAGAAAACTATAATTAAGATCTGGAAAGGGAAAAACAACGACAACTTATAGTGACCTAATAAACTGTATCCACACTTTTAATCTAAAAGATTTTCTTATAAGGAGTGTGTTAAAATCTATCAATATCATGATTTTTAAAATCTTAACCATAAACGACTAAGGGAGCGTTTGGTATTAAAAGAGGAAAGAAAATGGAAAGGAAATGGATAAGAAAGGGTAAAGGTAATAATAAATGTTATTGTTAAATTTTATTTAGTATAAAAAATTAAAAAGTATGGGTAACGAATAATAGAACTAACAAGGGGGCCATTAATGGTGGAGCTAGTTGTATATAGATTTGTGAGAATGTGGAGAGAAAGGATAATTGTTTCCACAACTTTTTAAGAGGTAACAAGTAATGGTAACTATTACCCTTAGGTAATGATAATGGTTATTCAATTTTTATAACAAACAAGAAATAATGAATTGTGTTAATGAAATCCGTTACGCAAAAAATAATAAACCAAACACTCCCTAAAACTTTTGATTTTAATTGGTTTCTTGAAAGAGATAACATATATATGTCATATTATTATTTATTTATTTTACACTTTATAAAAAATATTTAAAAAAAAAAAAAGAAATGACAAGTACGTTATCAAAAACAGTGAATAGCATATGGCGTATAGTAGTTGTTGCATTACAATAATAGAATAGGATTACTCCTACATGATAAGGCATCTTTCAGTCATTCACTACATAGACAAGGTATGGCCATTTTATTGTCTTTTTTCAGTACTTTTGAGTCCCACATTTGTTATTAAACCCACCTACGCAACATTTTGCTTTTTATTATTAAAAGAGAATTAGAGGAAAAAGCTTATTAATATATTTTAAATTATTTGTAATATTGGAAATATTAAAGATTAATTAGTATATCGAACTAAGTGGAAAAAATATTATAAGTATTTTAGAGCGGATGAGGTATTACATACCAATTGATGCAATTAATATTTTATTTAGCTCATTATAATTAAAATCTAAAGTTTATCTATATTATCATTTTTGCTTTTTCTAATACTAAATATGTTTAAATGTTCACTATCTTGGAAAAAATTTAGAACAAAATCAAAAATTGCACATCATTATTATTATTTAATTTTTTTTTTTGAAAATTAATGTATTAAATGTTCACTATCTTGGAAAAATTTAGAACAAAATCAAAAATTGCACATCATTATTATTATTTAATTTTTTTTTTGAAAATTAATGTATAAGTAAAAATATAAATATATAAATGTGCTAAGGGTGGAATAGAGCATATATATATATATATATATATATATATATATATATATATATATATATATATATATATATATATATATATATATATATATATATGTAATTGTGTAAATTTTAAATTCTTTTCTCAATAATATTAGATATTAAGAGGTAATAATACTCTACATTTACCCAATCCATGATTGCCTTATGTGAATTAAATATGACCTTTTTGCACCAAAAATACAAAATGTGTGACCTTTGCTAATTCCAAAGGTAACTTGTGGGACCCATATTAATGAAAAAGAAAATTTTTTTATTTAAAATTTTTATCTTTAATTAATGGAAAAATGCAAAACCATTCAAAAGTATTTATTTAATAGTTCGATTCCCATTAATGTTCTACACCGCCCAATATCAGAATCCCACAATTCTTTCTTAGTATTTTTTGGGGAATCTAATCTAGCTTCATGAATGGTCATAAATATAAAAACAAATATTTAGTTTTCATTATTAACAAGGTGGGGAGATATGTATTTATTTTTTTTCCATTTTACATTATGGGCATATTTTTAAATATTGAACCATGTATTCAAATAGACTTTATTAAAATCTGATTAATTTTTTTATGTTAAAGTATAAAACATATTTTTAAGCTTCAATCACCCGTTTAAGTTTTGTTTGAGGTTATTCCTTGACATGATATTAAAAGTCAGCGTGACCAGAGAGTACTGGTTCGAATCTAAATCACCTCTTTTTTAAAACGGAATATTAAGCCTCGAGTATGAGCAGAATTTGTGTTGCATCATCCACACTGTTGTGTAAAGGGCATGTTAGCGAATATAACATATTTTGGGCCTTAACGATCAACTTAATCTTTTAGTTAAATTGATTCTTTAACACTTAATATAAAAAAAAATTAAACTCGACAAATAAAACAAATAGAAGGAGTATATCTTATATTATGTAATTATGTTAGTTCATAATAAAATAGAGAAAAATCAACAAAAATAATGAAAAAAATAAAAAATTAGTAGTACCTCATATGCAGATTTGATGTTTACGAACATTTTATGCTTTTCAGCAACATGATCTCCTCTGATCACATCAGGATGATACTGCAAAAAGCAACAAATCTCTTACATTTTCAGTAAAAATATAAAAACATATTTTTTTCGAACAACATGTTAAGATCAGTTGCAATCAGTTCTAAGTATTTCAGAATCAACGTTATAGAGAAACTGTTGTAAAAATGAACCTTTAAAGCCAATCTTTTGTAAGCAAACTTAACATCAGTTTTAGAAGCAAAAGGAGAAAGTCCCAAAACAGCATAATCATTAAAATCCGATAAACAATTGATCGGAAAATGAATATTCCGGCGAGGTGAATTCGATTTCGATGTCGTCGACGGCGAACTGAAACCAAGTCTTTGAATACCCCTTAACCCTCCATTTCCATTTCTCATCATCTTCTTGTTGTTGGTGGTGTTTTTGGTTTGATACCAAAGTAAAGTAAAGGTATTGTTTTTGTTGTATTTATGTGTGTTGGTTGCTACATATAATGTGAGTTGGTAATTGATATGTATTTTTTAATTTCCCAAAATGGGTGAAGTGGATAAATACATGGGATATTGGCAATTTTTAAATACAAGATAAGAATTTAATGTGGACCACTTGGCATAAGAATAACCTCTTGTTTTATTGTACACTATTATTATACTACTCTCTCACTTTGAATTAGTATCAAACAGAAATATGGTGTTTTTTTAAGAAAAAGGTAGAAATTTGATAATAAGTATATTAGCAAAGGGTAGATTATGTGGATAAAATTTAAAAAAATTTTAAATTTATAGATAAAATTAAAAGAAACTGATAAGCTATATTGTTCGAAAATAGAAAATAATGAAAAACTATGGAGTTTGTGCAAAGTAGTGATGTATTTAGAACTAAGAGAGAATATAAAGACTAAAAATAGTGAGATCATATGTAAAAATAAAAATGAGATATAATTATTGGTGCCAACTAAAATTGAAAAAGAGGCAAATCAAATGGGACAAAGGAGTTACAAAAATAAGATTTTAGTTGTTGTAGGTAGTTGTAGTTGTATATTTCTAGAGTAATTGTTTGATATTTAGCTGTCTATTTAACTGTGTATATTAAATTTTTTATGGTAGCTAATGAAAAATAATTTGTTAAGAAAAATATAGAGGAAATCTCAAACCACTACTTTCATTTGATTTTAAAACGCTACAAGATTTAACATTCAAAACAACTACTTGCATCACTAAATGTTTCTAAAAGTGGTAGAAGAATAAGAAACCACCTAAAACTAATCAAACTGTTACGTCAAACACGTCATAATCTACCAGTCTGGGCATTAGATTTTGCTCCATGAGGGTTGAAATAAAATATTAATTATGTGTATGACATTAAAAACAAAAAGAAATGTATGGATAAGTATTAAAGATTAATTTTCTGATATGATCCAAAAAAATCAAAATGGAGATCTTTTTTCACATCAAAATTTAATAGATTCAATTTCAAGTTAGATATAGTGTTGTTATAAAATTAAATGTAAATGATAAATATTTTAAATCTTGCTTATCAATCCCAAAGGATATAATTATATTTAGATAGTAAACTTAAATGTATTTTAAACTTTAGATTGGAATTAGTCATTAAATGCACACCAAAATATATTAATATTAGTCGTATCTTTCAATTGATTTCTTAAATTACTCTTTCATGTAAATTATTATTTTCGTTAACGAAAGCCTCGATGGTGTTCGCTATCTTTAGCTAAATATCTTGAAAATCATGAGGATTCAGTTAATTATTCATACTTTCACGAGAGGACAATACTAACATCAAGAAAGAAATGGGATTTTTGATGAGGTTATAAAACATGTATTGTCACTTTTTCCCAAAAAAATGACATAGGATAACTGTGATAGCAACGATGAATGGTTTAATAGATATTTTGATATAAGTTTATAAAGCTAAAATAGATGTTTCACTATAATTGATAAATGTAATACTTAATGGATCTATAAAAATACTATATATACACTAATTCAATTAAATGCTATAAATTATTATATATCTTTTATTAATATACAATTTCTCATAAAAAAATTAATTATATGTGGCTCTTAAATAGAACTAAGAATATCCTATTTTAAACACAACAAAAGCTTTGCCGTCAATATGAGAAACAAAATAAGGTAAAGCTCAATTGGATATGTCATGTATGGTTAAGTCAAGACTAATAATCTATTGGATATTTGGATATAATTTTATTTTCTAAAATTTTGGTGTCATATATATTTTAGACAATATAGATATTGCAAAAATAATTCAACTAGTGGATATTTTTATGTACTTTTAAGAAGCTAGTAGGTGTCCTTGATAAAACAAAAGAAAAAAGATGCTAGTTGGTGAGGGCAAAGGTTAGGTTCTTTGAATAAGTATTTTAGATGAAGGTCAAGAAGGGGACATTTTGAAGGAGACATTGTAACTAATAATATATATTTAACTTTGATAAAATCTTACATTATATATTTGACTTAAGGATTTATTACTAAGGAAACTAAAATCTATTTGTCAATAAGTTTCTTAAAAAGACTTTAATCCGTTGAAGAAAATTGGGTTAGCATGATTAATCAAATAATTTTGTTGTGCTCATCAGCCATAATAATCTGCATTAGTATGATATTGTTCGCTTTAGATCAATTTTACACATATTTTTCTAATATGAAACTTGGGATATACACTCAATAATCCCTCCCTCAGACCCAATATATGATATAATACATGCATTGTTGCTTTATTGTAGACATATTTTCCTGGTCGAACCTTCGGCCATTGATAGCCCATCACCCGCGAATAATACACATTAGTATGATATTGTTCGCTTTAGACCAAATTCACACAAATTTGTTTTTGGGCACCTTTTCATAAGGACTTATACTACTAATTGAAGTTACATCACTAATATGTTTGTCAAACACTTTTTTCAATTTTTTCTAAACAAGTTCTTGTATAACACCATCTCACCGTAAGACATGAGTCATACTTGGGTAAAATAGCTCAATAATAAAAACTTTTACCTTATGGGCTTCTTGTTTTGAGGTTGTCTCACCGTGAGACAGTCTTATACAAGACAGACTGTTTTTTCTAATATTATAATTTTATAGAGTTTTAGTTTTTTTTAGTATAAAAATATTATAATGCAAATGCATTATATTGATTAACATTTGGAATTATTAAACTATATGCGATCACATATCCACATTCCACCCATTTAACTAGTTTATTATCTCGTGCAAAGTTCTTAAATATGGTGTCAATAGTTATTTATTGAAGGTTGGGTAAAAGAATTGATTGTAACTACTTGAAAATTAAGTAATATATGTTTTTAATTGAATTCGCTTAATTTGTTTGTCTAAATAACTTATGCGACAAGACATAGGATAAGAGGCATTTATAACTTTATTTATCCAATTTAATTTAATATATGATATTCTCTTAAAGATAGTAATTTTTAATCAATATTAATTAATATAGGTACGGAAAAAAAAATTTAAGATAAATTTCTTAAATAAAGTCGAATTCCAAAGACATAAAAACTAGGGTTTTATTTTCCAAGAGCGGATGTCCATTGTAATTATTATTCTTTTAACTTTACACAAGAGCAATTTTAAAATATATATACTTCCTACATAGTCCTCAAAAGAGTTAAAGGTGACATTTATTAAGCATCGACTAATAAAAAAAATTAAATTGATGGTTGAGGTTTACATCTAGTCGAACATACTCTCTCACATGAGATTTCTTTAGAGTTAGAATTATATATGCGGTACATATCCTCCTCATAAATGACGCTAAATATTTCACTTTAAATGAGAAAGTGAGTGATATTCAATCCTATGGCCTCTTTGTTGCGTTGGTCTCTAATATCATATTAAAATATCAATTCAACAAAAATTTAATATTGATGGTTAAAGCTACATAATTTATTATATATTATATAATCTAACACCAATACGATACTAAAGTTTCATATATTTCACTTATTAGAACCTCCATATTTTCTGATGATGGTTGAAACTATTATCTTGTTTTATGCAAATGCTTTTGTTATATCTTGCTGTGCTAAAAAGTATGATGATTCGATATTTTTCCGACTATATTACCGAATTTGATTTAATCCGACTTATAAAAAATACATTTACTCTTATGTAGAAATTAAAATGGACGCAAATTTTAATTTTGTAAAGCGACACATGATCCAAAATCAATCCAATAACTCGAATGAACACATCTAATTGCAACCAATTTCATTATTATAATTATAAGTTGAAAAATAAGCCATTTTTATAGGATAAAAAAAGTGAAAGCAAGTCATCTTTCTCCCCTTTGTTCTGGTGTAAGACCTCCTTTTCCACATTGAGGACAACTCTTTAGTCCAAATCCTTGACATTCAAAACACCTACAAATTATATTAAACTTCTTTAATTATATTTATACTTAATTAATGAGAGTAATTAGCCGACATTACAAGTAATTAATATTATAATAATCACCGACACTTTATTTTTACTTTAATAAAATAAAACTCACTTCCATCTCTCAAATATATTCCCATTCTTTTTGTTCTTCCCGGTTCCCTGAGTAAAAAGCAAGATAATTAGTAATAATTACCTTAATAAGAAATCTAATTAAAGCAAACAACTAAACGTTAAACACAAATAGAGCAATGCAATTTAATGCTCTAATTACAATCATACGGAGGAAAATCTAAGTCCAGGCCTATCTAGGTCATTGTCGAGGTTTTATTAAAAATCTTGTTAATTTAAAATGATATAACATATAACAGAAAAAAAAAAACTGAAATTAGACTATTTGTGCACACATAAATAAATGTATGTCTTATCTATAAGAGTATTCTGAATTCGCCCCTAACTACAAATAATCATGATGAGGTCATAGACAAATAGAATCATAGTAGATATTATATAGGTTAATGGCTAACAACTCTCTCAATTATCACACTTTTATTTTTAATCTGTTTTTTTACTTTGTTACAATTTCTTTTTTAAAAAACATATTTTTACCCCTTTAATTTATTCTTATTCATATTTTTAAATTTTTTTAATATTATCTATACAATTTAAATGATTCCACTATTTTTAAATTTTTTTACAAAATTTTATCGGGGTAATATCTTAGAAATAAAGGGAATATTTTTGGCTTTTATGTTATATAGTTGTATCACCATTCACAACCTAGTAGTTTTCTTTTGATGGAACTCATTATTTTATTTTTCGATTTTTTTTCTTTCATGTTCGTTCAAGTGACCAAGTTTGATGCTGTTGCATTGTAAACTCTAGGGATGGCAACAACTTGACCAAGTTTAATTGGATTTGAATCTAGATCTGTTTTTAAAAGAAGATTCGATTTGTCTGTTTAAATTGCTGGGACCCGAATTCATATTCACATCTCATAGATCTATGTTTGGTTTCGAGTCTAAAAATCTATGTTATTATCAAGAATTTGAGTGAATTTAACTTCCTATTGCGATTATAGACTTTACCTAGTGTAACAAATATAAATTATTAATTAAAATGCAAAATATATCCAACAATATAATACACCATGCTACTTAAAATATCCAAATAGTTCAACTAGCTCCAAAAGTTTCTTAGTGGACAAAAGTTTCTACGTTAATCAACTAATATAAAAAAATATAGTACATAAGAAAATCAATTTGAAAGTAGTGAGCATTCCAAAAATTTGTTAGAATAAGTAACTTATTCTAGGGCCTTAAATTGATGGTTAAGGCCTTTAAATATATTATATACTTTAATTTTTATAAAATAAATACTAAATTTAGGTCTTTCAAAAAATTAGATTGGATCGGATTCGTTTTTTAATTCATCATATATATAAATAACTCAGAAACTTTTTACCTATAAATCTAACCTGTATAATTAATTAAATTGAAAATCATAAATCAAATTATTTTTAAACCCGCTTATCTCTTTTATATATATTTATAAATTCAAGACAACCATATAAGTTGTTTGACCTAATTATTTTTAGTCAACTCAAACCAATATTAACTTATTTATTAATTTTTTTAGAATTTTGAGTTAGTGACTTATAAATTAAGTTCGGATTTATATGACTTGAAACTAAACTTCTTTAATTAAATGGTTATGCATTTTTTTTTGAGTTCAAAAATTTAACTTTAATTTAACATTTTAAAAAATATATCAGATTAAGTCGATTCATTTTCTAAATTAGGTACATTAATCTCAATCTAAATCAGCTCATTTCGGATTAAGTTCGAATTTGGTTAACAAGTTGAGCCAGCTTTTGACCGACTTAACTAAATTCAGCGACATATCTATTATGGATTTTGTTGGACAATTAAAAATCATTTTAGATACAAAAGGTATGATCAACGACAATTTAAGTAGTTTTTAGTGGTTTAATGAGGCTAAAAAATTGCTAGTACTTCACAAAAATGTTAGTATTTATTAAAATAATAACAATTTAAGTAACATTTAGTGGTGTATGTATTTATTTTCAAAACGTTATAACTTTTAGTGTTTCAAATCAAAAGTATTGATCTAATATTTTCTTTACATTTATTCAAAAAATATATTCCAATTGCTACCATATTCGTTGTTTTTATTGAACAATACAGTTATAACTATTTAGACAACTAACAGCTATTTACACATGCTTACATGACACATTTACATTGCACCAAATTCATAAAAGTTGAGTTTCAATCACTAAAATGCATTATTTAATCATGATAATTAATATTTGGTCCCTAATTTGCAATTGCAAATACAATAAAAAGATTTGAAAAATATAATAAGTGGCTATTGCTTTAAAATCAATTAATCAAACCTAAATGCTAAAAATCATGAATATGTTACACCATAATGAAAGTACCTTGCATCCAGGGCATTCTATGGCACCTTGGCCTCTACATTTCTCACATTTCTTAAAACCCTGCACATTATTAATTAAATTAATCAACTAAATAATGCACCTTAATTAAATTATCTTTTGTTCGTACTCAGGTTCAGGAATCATTTGATCAAAAAATTGATATAAAAACCCAATTTAAAAGTACATCTTTAATTCCTTAATAAAACTATTACGGCCTGTTTGGTAGGTGGTAATAAACGGTGGAAATGAGAATGAAAAACTAGTGTAATTTTGATTGAAAAATCTATTGGCTACCTTGATGGTCATGCTTGTCCAACTTCAATCAACTCATTTCTTTTCATAAAATTCATTCCAATGCATTACAATTGGGAGAGGTGGTATTAGGTGGTAATGAAAATTTGTAAACAAAAAAACTTTTTTATAATCAAAGTTTCATTACGGGAATATTATGAAACTTTTGATGAAATTTTACACTATAAATAATTCTGTTAGAGTTGTTGGTGACTTGAGTACACCATTCGAGACTATGCATTAGTATGAGTGCATAGAAGTGGAATCTTTTGGGTGTTTAAGTTAATCACTTAATGTGTAGTTAAGTTGGTGGATTAATTTGTGTGTTAATGATGGTGTTTAAGTTGGTGATCAATGCATGGAATGAATGGTGTTTTGATGGAGGCACTTAAACATGCATATTATGATGGTAATTAAGCCATGATGAATGATAGTTAATGAGAAGACTAAAGGATGGAGATTCTTGTACGAGGCATCCAAGTAATGAAGCATTGCCTTCGTCGAGCATTGGATTTGGTTTTTGACTCTTGATGTTACTTGAAGTTGTTTATTGTACATTAATCCTTAGCCTTAATTATGTAATACCCATTAATGTATAAACCACTATAAATAGAGGTCTCATATGCCATTGTAATACATCTACAAAATACACCCCAAGCCAAACATTAGCCTATATCTTTTCTCTATTGTAATTCTCCATATTTGAGAGTTCTTTGAACTACTTTGATAATATAAGAGATACTACACCCCGAAGGATGTAACCTAAGTTGGGTGAACCTCGTTAAATCTTTGTGTCGTTTTTTATTGCATTATTTTCTCCTACAAACATCGATATCATTGATAGCGTAATTTGGTTCTCACAAAACTTCATACATTCGATCTTGGGAATATTGGAGTTTGAAACTCATTGTTCGAACTCTAATATAGCATTTTCAAATTCCATTACCACCATTTAATTCCACTAACCAAACGGGCCGTTAGAATTTTAAAAATGGACCTGGACAACCCAAATAAAGAGGTAATCTACATACAAACCCAAAATAAATTCACTGCTAAAACCAATTGATAGTAGTAAGTGTTAATCCTCAAGTTTATAAATTGACATATCCTTGTTAGAGTAAAACCAATATAGCTTTCATTTCTTTTATACATATATAAGGATTTACCGGCCTCGAATTAAACTAAAAACAATAAAAAAAAAATCACTAATTAAATATAAAGCACACAATATATGAAGTGACTAAGTAATCAATAATAAAAAGAATGCATATTTGAATTGAGGATCATTAAATTTTAAAGTGTAATTTCAATGATCCTTAATTTAGTATTCTGATACTATATTAAGAAATCTAACTCAATTAAAAGTTTAAATTGATGGTTTAGATTCCAGAATATGTTATATACTTTAACAATCATGTTTTCTTTCTCCGATGTAGAATAAGTCACATATAAATAATAATAAATACTTTAACAAAAATCGATGATAATCACAAATATAAATGTTTAATTTTCAGAATTAGTAAACATGTAAAATTACTTACTGATACAGAGAATCCACCAGATTTAGCAGCAGAAGTTGTGAATTTGTTATATCGAAAACTTGAAATTGAACCAATATCATAGAAGTCTGATCTAATATTAAATTGTTTAGTAGGTAAATTTGTAAATGAACAAGAAAAGTGTACTGGTAACATCATCATCGTCATCCAATAGGTTTCTAATTTTACACCAACGTCCACCACTAATTTGGAAAGTGTTTTTTATAGGGTTATCTAATCCAATCAACTAGGCTTTTACACTTGGGTCTCAAATGTCCTTATTTTTTTTAATCATTACTCTATTGTTCGATCGTCTCGTGTAATTTGCACCTCTTGATAGATATTTATTCTTGTGAGAGACTGTCTCTCTGGGTGTAATGATCTCAAAACAAGTTCATATGCTAATAATTTGTATTGTTGGACTTTTTAATCCATGTATAAGGCGCGTCTCATGATGAGCCGTCTCATACAAGAATTCGTGCTTAACAAAAGTGAATGTTAGGAATATGGATAACTTATATTCACCAAGTATTTAGGATTTGATTAACGAAATTAATTAAGTATGTTGGCATGGATTACAGAAGGGCCAAATGCTAGTTTGGGGTTGGATGGGGCATAATTAAGGTATAAATGATTGAGCGATCATTGATTGGAGAAACCTTGGGTACCAACCACCTAGGCTATCAATGAGCCTATGAATAACATTGAAGGAGCATAAAAATTCTAGAGCCTAGTAGACACCAGGTGCTCGAACGAGCAGTCGAGCAATCCGAGTCGAAGCCTATTATCTCGTTTCTACCTTCTTTTTGTGTTGTTATATTAGCTTAGTCGAAAAAGTCTCCTTTATTAGTTGTTCTTTCTTGCTTATTATTCACAATCATTAGTCTCTCCATTTTAATGCCTTAGGGTTTATTGAATTTTTTGTCCTTTAAACGCACTATTAATACAATACTTGCTAGGTATGGTGAATGTAGCCTTTATTTGGTGACCCACCTTAAATTTTGATGTTGTTATTGTCTTGTTTACTTTGTTTTTTATTACGTACCTGTATATTTGGTTTAGCTCATTGCTTGCACCATATAAATTCATTTTCAACCTCAAGTTTTGATCTTGTAGCTTGTGTGTGCTTCACATTTTAATATCAATATTGATTTGTATCCGGTGAATATAATAAATCAGAAGTGGGTTAAAAAAAACAATCGGATGAAATTAAAAGAGAAAATAAACTTATAGGTGAAATTAATTGAGGCTTTAAATAAGGATAAAAGTAATTATAACTGACAAAAAAATTGTTATCTACTAATTGATATTTAAACTTTTTTGTAGTAAATACCACTTTCTCAGGCAAATATCTATAGTTCATGCTTAAATTTTGCTAATAAATTTTGAATCAAATTAAAAATTGTGTCTCATAATTATTCAAAACCTTCTTCAATTTATATGGTTCACACGTTGTCATGAAGCATAAAGTTTAGAAAGTTATGAACCTATCATACGGCGGGCTACAAGCCCAAAACCTACAAATGAGAGCCCAAAAAAATATTGTGAAATTTTAGGTGACAAAATTTTTTAACATATATAGTCACATATAAATTAAATTAATCTATGCTTATGAGAAACCGTTTTTTCAAATAGAAGACCTCAAAATAAGTAGCTCACATTTTTATTTTCTATTTAATTTATATTGATTAGACTATCTAGCTTATATACTTAATCACAGCAATTTGTGAACTAAATTTATTAAAGTTTATATTTATATTTTGATATTATATTATATAAATATAAATTTAAAATCGAAAAGAATAAAATAATATCTAATCCGTAATAGAAAAAAATGTTGTAATAATAGTTACACAAATATTACAACCGTTAAAGAATTCTGCGAAGAAAATTAAAGAAAAGAGAAAAAGTTTTTAGTTGGTAGTTAGCGGAGAAAATTTTTGAAGAAGATTTACTGACCATGGAAACTGGTTAACTAAACATCCAATTCTACTAATCGACTATCATAAATCATCACCAATTTGATCGATTTCTCCTGTAGTTTCAAAAGGTCAGTAGCTGTTTTGATCTCATGAATTAATTTTTATACATCCGTTTTTTATTTTTCTGTATGAAATTTTCATTTTTGTTTGTTGCTTACTTTGTGTTGAATTTCCTGTTTGTCTGTTCCATTTCGTTCTTGATGATTAGCTGTTTGTAGGCTAATGAATTGATTATTGTCGGAAAAGGTTAATTCTGGGTTTGATGGTGATAAATTGTTTGTCAATTGATCAACATTGAATGTTTCTTGCGGGGTAGGATTAGGGTTTTATTGAATTTGCGTGATATTCTGTTCTTTTTCGTTGTTAATGATTAGTTGTTTGTGGGTGAATGATTGATTTAGGAGAATAGTTCTAGATTTATTGGTGAGAACTTTTTATTGCTTACTTTAGCAACATTGAACGATTTTTGTGGATAGGGTGAGGGTTAGAGTTTTCTATAGTTTATCCTGAATGATCATTTCGTGCTTAAATTTCATCATTTTATCAGGAAATTCGATCTAGAATGGAAAATCGAATCTTGATTAGTTATGAAAATGATTTTCATTTGCACTATTCAATTTCGTTTTGCTCTTTGATTAGATAGTAGTTATTAGGATGGTGCAAGTTTCTATACAATTGTAGTACTATCTGTTATTAGAGCATCATCCTATCATTATTGTTGAAGCCGATTAGGAAGACTAGTTACCAAATGCATTCGATCGATTTATATTTTTGCTCTAGTTTAATTGGAGTACTTTCTGACTTCTCCTTATGTTTTTTTCCTGGTTTACCTGATGCTGGAACAAATTTTAGGGCTCGTGAATGGCCACCAAGACAGAGAACAATTCAACTTCTAATCCTATAGTTTTCTCTCAATCTTCAGGAAAAATTCATCCATCCAATGATTCTGAAGCCGATCCAAACTCTTATATACTTGAGAGAATAAAGCTTTATGAAACTCGAGCGGTATTGCACACGTTCTTTTTTCAGTTCGCTTAATAATAACTTATGATGTTTGTTGATGAGTATTTTTCTATTTGATTTTTTGTAGAGGTTCTATCTTATTGGGAGTGACCGGAACAAGCGATTCTTTCGGGTGCTGAAGATTGATCGATGTGAGCCTTCAGAACTGAACATCAGTGAAGATCCAGTGGTGTATTCACGACAAGAAGTGAAGAACTTATTGCAGAGGATTGCTGAGGGTAACCGGGCAACTGGAGGGTTAAATTTTGTTGCTAAAGTTTATGGTGTTGCGGGTTGTATCAAGTTTTTGGAGTCTTATTATTTAATTGTGATCACCAAGAGACGGCAGATTGGGTGTATATGTGGGCATGCTATCTACGCTATTGATGAAAGTCAAATGATTACAATCCCTCATGCATCTGTTCAGACTGATACTGCATATTCTAAGACCGAGATGAGGTAAATTCAATTGTTTCAGCTTTTGATGTCATCATTTCTGTGACATGTATTTGATTTTTGAATGAAGGATATTTCTCGTTTATGTAATATATGGTTGTTATATTGCTTGATGAACATATTTCTCTCTTGGAGTTGTATGGCTCTGTCTGCACGCTACAATTTTAATGCTTTGTGAGTTGTTGCTTGCAGGTACAAAAAGCTTTTGTCTAGTGTCGACTTGACTAAGGATTTCTTTTATAGCTACACATATCCTATTATGCAAAGCTTGCAAAGTAATGTGCAGTCCAACGATTCAGTTGGAATTCATTATGATAGCAGATTTGTGTGGAATATGTATCTTACTGAACCTGTTCGTACAAGATGCAAAAATAATATTTGGACGGTTGCATTGGTTCATGGGTACTTTAAGCAAGTATGTACTAACTTTTACTCTGTCAAGTTCTACATATTGGTTATCGATTTGCTTTGTTTCATGAGATCTAAAATACTAGCTAATTTTGAGGTTTTTAGTTGGATTTTCTGTATGCCTTTGTCCTTGGATATATATCTGTTAACTAAGTTTCTTACTTGTAAATTTGGATTATTATATTATAATTTCTCACCCTCCTATCATAAGCTGTCAACTTCGACATACTAGGATATTGATTGTAATTTAGCTGTCAACTAAGCAAGCAAGTATCATTTTCATGTATTGAATGTATGAGATATTGGGTGAAATTGTGTATATTGAGAATTTTGGATTATCAATTAAAGAGCTTATGATAGGAGGGTGAGAAATTGTAGGGATTTGAGTATGTAGAAGGTGAAGAATTGATGAGAAAGTAACATGGTATTATATATTGTTGATGACAATTGAATTTATGTCTATCCTACCTTGAAGGAGCTTACTATTGTTGTTATTTTAGTAGTTAAACTATCATTTTAATTGGCTACCTGCTGTATAGAATCTACATCAGTGTCTGATGGAACTTGGTCTGGACAGTGGACACTTAGTCCCTAGTTTGGGAAATTGTTGTCATGTCTTACTATGAATGTTTCTTGACAGATGAGGATGTCAATTTTTGGACGTGATTTTAGTGTTGCCTTGGTGTCTAGAAGGTCTCGTCATTTTGCTGGAACTAGGTAAGCTCTATTTGCATTCAGATTCAGTTAACCTTGTTATTCCCTCCTATACTTATCAGATATCCCATTTGATTTAGCACCAATGTCTTAAAAAGGGGAGGGGGATCACTAGGGACCACATGAGAGGAGTGATAAGTGAAAAAAAGCAATGGAAAAAGTGATAATTTAATGACAATTGTGCAAATAGTTAGACCCCATGAGGGCATAACTAAGAGAAAATGTTACTAAATAAGGAATGAGGCATTTGATATGAAAATAGGCCAAAAGAGGAATGAGACATTTGTTTAGAATATGAGGGGGTATGATATAGATATACCCTCCTACCTCTTTCTATTGTTTCCTAATTAAATTTCTTTACTGGTTTGGGGTGGGAGTTATATTAAAGACAACAACTAGCAGATATTAAGATCATGGGAATTGTTTCTTCTTTATTGACTATTGAGTGAAGAAACTTAAATTAATCTTTCTTTGGGCCGCAATATTTTGTATGGTTTTACCTCTTTTGTTAACATGCTGTTATGGGAAAAGCTATTAGGCCTTGCTCCTGTTATAACCATAGTTGAGATGTTGTTTACAACTCTACTTGTGCGCAAGTGGGCGGCTGGTATATGTATGAACCTCTATCACCTAATTCATTAGTCTCTTCGCGAATCGTAAAAAGCGAATTATGGCCAGTGTTGGGCCATTTTTGAGCCATTTTGAGCGAATTGCAAATGTAAAAAACAAATTAACAGACGAATTATGTTACACACTCTGAATGTGTGTTGATTGGGAGGTGGAGGGTAATGCATGCACCTACTTTAGCATGGCTATTTGAAGTTTTACTTCATTAGTGCTCAACAAATATGTATTGTGTTTCTTCTGAAGTCTTAACTATAATGTAGAAAAAGGGTGATGGCAAAAAAAACTACTAGCTACTTTTAATGAATAAATGAACTTTTTCTTTTTTTTTTTCCTGAGGATACTGATGAAGTTTCTTAATGCTACTATGATTTTAATTTCATTTAGAATGCCGTTGTCTTGATATCTTTGCTTTTTTGATTTTTCATTTGAACTTTGTGCATTTCTTTGAGTTTTAGGGAACTATGTGGGCTCACCTAAATTGTCCTATTTGTTTGTTTGGTTTTGTCTTGAGTAAGGTACTTGAAAAGGGGAGTTAATGATAGAGGAAGAGTAGCTAATGATGTTGAAACAGAGCAAATTGTGCTTGATGAAGATGCTGGTTCCTGCAAGGGGAAAATGAGTTCTGTTGTGCAGATGCGTGGTTCAATTCCTCTTTTTTGGTCGCAAGAGGCTTCAAGATTCAGTCCAAAGCCAGATATAATTTGTAAACCTTTGTCATGTTGATTGTTGAATGTTTTTGATAAAGATCTTTTCTTTTAGATGCAGATCTCATCTCTCCTTGATATCAGTGCAGAGATATGATCCTACCTATGAGGCAACCAAATTGCATTTTGAAGACCTGTTTGAGAGATATGGCAGTCCAATAATTGTGTTTAACTTAATAAAGGTGTCGAGTAGTATCCTCTTCTTTCTTTAAATTGTTAGTTTTTGAAGGACATACACTTTTTGCTAATCTCTAAGCAATCTATTAGTGGTGGCCTAGAGAATGGTTTTTTTAAGGCATAGATGCAAATTTGCCGTATTGTGTTCGTGTCAAGTTATACAATTATGAAATCTTGGCCTTAATCTGACGTATTCAATTGCAGTGTGAGAACCCTGACACTACTTACCTGTTATAGCTATGTTGATGCATTGAAGAAAAGTATCGTAAACTTATGACCATAATCACTTTTCCGTGATGAAATGTTCTGCATTATTGTACGAATAACTATAATATAGTGGAAATTGAAACATCGTTTTACAATGTTACCTTTACCATTTATAATTGAGCTAAAATTTATAATATTTCTTTTATTTAAATAAGTAAGAGCATGTTTGTGTCGTGTTGAAAATCTTGACTGTAATCCGATCCATTTAAATGGTTAAACTTATGTTGGCCCTTTAAATTACACGTGTTTAAGCAGCTCAACACTAACGTATTTCGTTGTTAGTTTGTATTGTGTTATCGAGCGAACTTTTTTCAGCACATTTAATATATTGTGGCTGTGCAACTGATATCATTAGCAGTTTTCTGTTAAGACTAACAGTTCATAGCTTCTTACTGCTTTTCGCAAACTTTTTTCTCTTCTGGAACAGACCAATACCAAACCACCCAATATTAATTTGGAAGCACATTAAGTTTTTAATTACTGCCATGGCTGTGATCTCACGCCTCTTATCATTTACTACATTACCATGCAATATTTCCTCTCAGATCACTACTTTTTGTCGGTGTTCCCTTCTCTCATCTGCATGATACTTTTTTTTTGGAAGGCCCAAGGCCCAAGGGTATGTCTTAGGTTTTAGGGATGATAGTTGCCTGCTTGCATTGACGTAGCTAATTTATTTTGATGGGAAGATTTCCTGTTCAGCTGGGAAAGTTTTTTTTTTTTTTTTTTTTTTTTTCTAGGACCTCACATATATTTTATGATGCAGACTGTTGAGAAAAGGCCCAGGGAAATGATGCTCAGACGTGAGTTTACGAATGCAGTTATGTATCTAAATGAAATTTTTTCTGAAGAAAAACAGCTTGTATTTGTTCACTGGGACTTCCATAAATTTGCAAAGACGTAAGCATACTATGTTTTGTTGGGAAGTCAAGTAATGATAGTCAATTGTACTGATTGTTCATTGTTCTGTGTCCTTGTGATATTTAACAGGAGAAGTGCCAATGTTTTGGCAGTTCTAGCTCGTGTAGCTAGTCGAGTACTTGATAGGACTGGGTTTTACTACAGTGGAAAACCACCTGTTGTGAAAAAGAGAGCTACCCAGTTAAATAGAACAAGCACTCTCAGGTATAGACTATCTGTGTTCTGTTCAGCATCCTTTAAGGCATTATTTAATTTGGGACGTGATTGTTGCTACTGTCTTTGTGTTCTTATCATTTATATGCCGTTTCATAGTTTATATAGATCTGTGGTCTGAAATTCCTGATTCGATTGTTTTTGATTGTACTGAAATGGCATTAGTGTTGTTCGAGTACTCAATACCCCAGTTGGTCAGTGATAGTTTGTTAATAAAGTCTAATTCATTTTTCCTGACTTCATGTTTTTTTTAATGTGGCATTGCGTATCTTATCAGCACCAGGGATCCTTCTTTGAGTGATCTTAGAGCCAACTTAGTAGCTCTTGCAAGAAGTGCAAGCACGAACGAAATGCTTAACACGCAGAATAGGGAGCAAGATTCTGATCCTGGCAAGCATGCAAGGAAAGAATATTTTAGTAGTCACAAACCACATTTTCAAAGTGGAGTTTTGCGGACCAACTGCATTGATTGTTTAGATCGCACAAATGTTGCCCAATATGCTTATGGCCTAGAAGCATTGGGTCGTCAGCTCCATGCAATGCAAATGTCAGTTAAGCCTAAATTAGATCCCGATAGTAGCATTGCTACTGTCTTGATGGAAATGTACTGGAACATGGGTGATGTTCTTGCACAACAATATGGTGGTTCTGCTGCTCACAATACAGTATGCGTTCTTTGTACTTTATTCTCCGGTCTTAAAGTCATTAACATAGTGCCAAAACAAGGTCGAATCGCATCACATTGCATCGCATCAGCTGCGTTATAAAGGTTTTAAAAATACTGAACTGATATTTTTCGGGGTTGTAAACCGTGTTTTGGCCATGTTTGGTGTTACGATAACCACATCACTCCTCTTACCGCATGACCTAGTTGTTACCGCAATCACGAATGTTAATGCATTTTTGCACAGTGGTCATTAATGATTTTCCACTAGGTTTAATTATATTTTTATGATGCTAGGTATTTCCAGATAAGCAGGGGAAATGGAAAGCAACAACTCAATCGCGGGAGTTCCTTAAGTCTATTAAGAGATATTACAGCAATACTTACACCGATGGAGAAAAGCAGGATGCAATAAATTTGTAAACCTTCTTAGTTTTAGCTACCTTATTTTTTGTTAGTGTGCTTGTCCAGCATGGTAGTGTAGAAGAATTTATGCCTTGTTACTAGTTGCTGAACATTTGGGGGTGAGGGGGGAAGGGAGGGGAGGGGGTGAGGGAGTTTTGTTAAAACCCGGGATGGGATGAGCAAGGGTGGGGTATCATGAACAGATCTTAAGTGCACCAACATGAAAGACCACACAGGGCGGCAAAAATAAATTAAATCTATGACAAAACGTAGGCCTGTTGAGAATTTTTATTTTCCTGTCAGTGCACAGCACTTTGGATGTTGCCCACTTCCCCAAACTAAATTCCCAGATTCAATGATGAATAAAATGAAAAGCTATGAAGTGAAAGTAAATTCATTGAGAACTAACCTTTTTTTATTTTTTCGTTTTGATCTTTCAGATTTTTGGGTTACTTTAGACCAAAAGAAGGAAAACCTGCTCTGTGGGAGCTGGATTCTGATTATTATCTTCATCTTGTTGGGGTTGGTGATGATGCCCTTTCAGATAAAGGGTAATACTTCTTTTAGTTTTTGCTCCTCCTCCTTGCCCTCTAGAATTATCTGTAGTTGGCTGCTGGATTTGATTTTTCCGCTGGTGTCTGAATCACATTCAGCTAATTAACTTGTGAATCCATGATGTTTGAATTATGGTATCTTTTCATTATAACATGCTACATAGCTTTGATGGTTAAATGTGTTGGTTAGGTGATTTTGTCTTGTTGATATATTTTTCTTCAATTGCAGTACATTCTCAACAGAAGCCAATCCTCAAGGAGTAAAAGTTTCTCTGGAACCTGTGCCTGCTTGTAAAGAAGACTTCTCAAGGATGAAGCTGACTTCTTTTGATAAATTCATTGAGAAGACATGCAGCTATATAAAGGATGTGAGGCTCTGTGGTGAACCAGGTCAAAAACCTGCAGGCAGTGCAGGACCTTCTGGAGTGCCACTGGCACCTGATGCAGCGTAAGCTGTCTACATTGTTGCAAATGGTTGCAAAAGACATTTCAGTTTTTTCTACTTCCTACACAACTCACTTTATTAGAATGGCCTGCTTTTATCCTTTTGCATTCTGCTCTTGCCATAAGAATGTATTGCACTTTGTCAAGAAGCATTATAATCAGTTACATTCCTTCTAGTGGATAGAAAAGTAAAAAAAAAAAATATTTTATCCTCAGATGAAAGAGTACTTCCATCTATTGGTACATATTTTGCTTCATTGTTCCGACATATTCTGAATCCAGACGTGTTTTTTGTACTCATGCAGTAAGATACAACTCAGCAGTCCAAACTGGCTTTATGGCTTGACAAAAGAAGAAGAAGAAGAAGAACGAGAAGAATTTGCCCAAAAGGTGGACTCAGACGCTAACACAAATGGTGCTGCCCAAGATGACAGCATGTCTAATGGTTCCTGTGACTTTAATTGGCTTTCTCAAGAGGTTGATTGCAATGAAGAAGATATTTTCCAAAGGTTTGAGTCTGATACTTTTTGTGCGCAGGATATTATGATTATTTCAGTTAGATTGTGGAATATTTACTATTTTTTATTAGGTAACTGTAAAGCTGCTTCTTCATTCTTGATGGAGCCAAATATACATATTTGATTTCAGATTGCAATTAGCTAAAAATAGCTATTTAAATCAAATGCAATTCTTATTTATGTCAAGCCTTAAATGATATTAGCTTTTGGAAAATTCTTTGTTGCTATTTGGTTAAAGTTGGCTACATTCGACCACTCCAAAACCCTGCGTAGGAGCCTAAGTGGGAGCCATTTAATGGCATTTGAGTAATGGAATGTTGCGGGGTTTTCTTCAAATAAGACTAGACTTCAAGTATTCTTGAATTGTGTTTTTTAAGAGTATAATTGTCTCAAGACCATTGTTGCACTGGAAATATAAATTACTATGTTTAGATGGGAACTATGCTTAAAGTTAAACTATGGTTTTAGTGGCTGATTGTAATTACCTATTAATGACCTTAAACCGAGGTTGTTTTTTCTTCTCTTTGCATAGGTATCTTGCTATGTCATCAGTGGATGAAGGCAACGGCTGGTGTGGTGGTACTTTGCTTGGTGATCTTGATGAAAACAGCGATACATATAAGCACTATGCCCAGCTCTGTGAGGTACTGTCAAACTTTGACTTTC